>NC_091534.1:8062466-8362466 GCF_041682495.2 Bombus fervidus | reverse complement strand
TGGTATGTAACTAGGGACCGAAGGCGTGTGTACGATTAGAAAGTGGTTTTAAGATCGTATTTTTTACAAAAGACTCGCATACAAACGGGACAAATAGTATGGAAAAAAAAAAGTTCTTACGAGCGAATCAATGTACGTTTACGTATGTGTGAATGAGTGTGAGCGTGTGCAAGAAAGTAAGACAAGGAAAGACAAATAAGTCTGCAAATACGAAAAGTGCATTAGCAAGCAAGAGATTTATATAACTGAAGAAAAGAAAAAAAAAACCGTTGTATTTCGCTATTTGTATACTGTGATCTACGTGAAGTTTTTATCATAAAAAAGATGCAAATGCATAAGAAACAATCGTGTATATAATTTTCATGAGAGAACAATTTATATTAATGATAAATATATTGAAATACACATATGCAATTTGTGTTCTTAAAGACAACCCAGATTCGGACCGTGACAAAGATTTGATATTCCTATACATGCAATTTAATACACTTAAAGTGTGATTGTATCTAAAAATTATTTATTCGTAAGTACTAGACTTACGTGTCGATCCACAAAAGTTATACACACATGACATTACATACGAATGTACATCTCACTCTAAAAACGAACGTTCTAAAAAGAATATTCCCTACGCAATGCAAAAATCCGTGTCTCGATCTCGATTACGATCTTAGTTCGGATTGTCATATTATCTTTAGAAATATATATCATAATATACATGTGTATCACGCATGTGTCGTAGAATTTTTAAAGAGCATCAGTGTCCTGCAAAATTCTTTTATCTCCCAGCATTTACGATCCTCTTCCCTTCCGATTTGCCAACAAAGTTTATATTTCATTTCTTATTTACAAATTTTGTAGAAAATAAAATCTGTACAATTTTAGAAAATTACAAACTGTTTATTGTATAACTCGTTACAAGTGGACGAGCAATGTGTAAATAAAGATTTATTTACTTATTAAGCTAACCTCAAGAGTTAGTTTATTATCCTTTTGTAGGAGAATCGAAACATTATAAAATAATAACATAAAAAAGTAATATATATATATAGTATTATATATAATTCTGATATATGAAAATATTTAAAAACAAAAATATACTGTTACGCTTTACTTTATTTATATATTTTACGTACATTTTAAAAAAGAGAAGCGATTCTTACATAATAATAGTTTAAGACTGGAAAAATATTACATCGTCCGCTATTATACTAGTACTTGACTTTGTATTACCATCTTCGTCTTTAAATTCCCCGTAAGTTATTTTTCCTGAGACGTATATCCTTTGTCCTTTTTTCAAATAATTTAAAACGTTGTCGCGTAAACTCGGTTTAAAAACGCATATCCTATGCCACTCTGTCCGTTGCACGAAATCACCTGAAATTTTGTTCGATATAGTTTTATTTTGATAAAGTGCAAATTAAATAAAACGAACGACTAATGAATTATACGTGTAAAATTTCTCGCATGTATATAACAACTCGAAGTCGTTATCATATTTATATAACTTACGTTGTACGTAATTAATTAATTCTACGTACCATTCATATACCTATAGTTGCTGTGCGTGGCAAGAGAAAATATAACAACAGGATGCTCTTCGTTACCCCTTTTTTGTGCATCGCCTCCTACTCTTCCTAGTAGAGTGACTTGATTTATAGCTACGATTAAGCATACGATTAATATTTAACAGAGAGAAAGAGAATAGTATTTATCTGGTAAAAATTTTAAATACCTATTTTATTCCAATTTTAAAATTTTATTCCAAATAAATTTGTCTGTTTTTAGATACTTGTTTGCGATAGAAACAACTACAAAAGATGTAAACAACTACATTATCGTATTTCTCAAAAGCATGCGATACAAACGATTTACATTGAAACTCGCTTTTCGATTAAAGATACATAAATTACGTATGTTATCTAATTCTATATCATAAGATGAACATCGTATTGATGTTCATATTTTTCATTTTAGATATAAAAATGTAAAAAACCGGTACACTTGAACAAATTCCCCGATCTAAGAAATTAAAAGTTCTCCCCTAAACTCTTTATAATTCTGATGATTGTTAATGTATTGTAAAAAAAAAAAGATAAAGTTTTATTACTTACTTTTTTCTAATTTCGTATTCATAGTAGAAGTACATAGTTGTTTTTTTCCAATTGTTCGTATATTTTGTATCATTCGTGGGATAACCTAAAAATAACGCAATCTTTTTAATTTCACACGTTATCTCATAGATTTTTATATAACGTAATTTTAGATTACCTGCCGAAACATTTTTACTATTTTGTACGGAATGAAACGATGTGAAACAGTGAAATTAAAACTGTATCTAATATTCTTCGAAAAATCACATTTCACAGAAGTACTTAAAACTAGTACGAGCACATGGTTGGCGGCCGGGCGGGCGAGGAGGGGTGATCTATCTGTACAATATATACCGAAGCCATCTGCGCTCTGGTGGCAGAAATAGGTATTAAAATTTGAAATAACAGCATTTCGCATTGTGTCGTATTAGAAGGAGCACGTAAATGTTGAGAGTTTGTCGTAAATATGGAAAATTTATTATACAACAGCAAATCACTGCTTCAAAGTGGTAAGAATTTTAATTTAGTTAATTTTCTATCGATAATCCGGTACACTTTATAGCGATTTGTCGTTTTTCAATGTAAATAGAAGGTTATTAGTTTTTGATTAAGGTCACCTACATCGAGAAGTACAATCACGTATTATCGAAGTGAAATTCTTTCCCTTCTCACTTCCCTCGACCATTTTTCTTTTCTTCTTTATCCTCGATAATCCTTTTATTATCATCGTTATTACTTTTCCGTTTCTTTCCTTCCTTTCCTTTTCTTTGATGCATCGAACCGTAGTTCGATAATCGTTCGATTTTACGTTAATTTTGTTCGTTCGAATTATATTAGCTCAGTCGTGTTTACTTTTATACACGTGTCTCACCGTGTTTTAGTCTAATGTATCGTTTATTTTACTTGAAACGTAATATCGAATCGTTGAAAATATTTTGTTTTTTGTGCACGTTCGACTTACCGGCGAACCTCACCGCTCCTCCCCACTCCTCGCCAACCAAACCACCAAAGGTAAATCGCGCCACGACAGGTCATTTCAATATCGAAATTTGTATCGGTTACATGTATATTTGTGCGTATTACTTCGCGACAGATATTATTTTTCCACTTTCAACTTTGGATAGAGGTTAATCGTTCGTTGTTCTAAACTTTCTAAGAATCGAAAATGTGTTAATTCTTTTTGTTATTGAAGTTGCAAGTTTTCGCAGAGTTTCGTATTCCGTTACCTCAAATTGTTCGAACAACCTTTGCTGATTTTCCGAACAAATTATAATAATTCATATTTAAATTAAAGGTATGTCCCTCCTTCCTCTTCTTGCTGGACCTTGGAAAGGACCTATGGTGCTTCAAAAGCCCAGATGGTAAATAGATTTTTGTTTTGGACTTTGTTTAATTTTATTCTCTATATTCTGTGATAATTATTATTAATTAGAAAGTAGGATCCGATTAAAAACGTGACAAGTGTAAACTTTTCGTTCTTGTATTAAGTATTATCCTACAAATTTTTTATTCGGTAGACATCGATCTTTTATTATTTCAATTTTTCACAAAATAATTAACACTGTCATTAAGAAGAAATTGTAACGTTCTATGTTTTTTGTTACAGATTCGTTCCTGGCATCTACCATAGGATTCGACGATTCTTATTCGATGGCGCGGGTTTCACGATGGATTCGCCGGGTCACAACATCGACGACGACGACGACGACGACGACGTTCTTCGTATCTGATCGTTAGTCGCATGCATTTGTTCCTCCGGTTAGTCGATCATATCGTGGAACGAAAAGTCCGAATCGACACGAGTGACCGGTTGTATTACGTAGAATTTTTGACGAGCATAGTGACCGCGGGTATTTATTATACCCGTGAGTAGTAACATTTTCATGTCTGTATTCTATTCATTAGCTCGGGATAGGTTTTCTTGCACGTCGCGTTTTTAGATACGGATGATAATGCATCAATAACAAAGAATTTGTAGAAATAACATACAATGTTATATATATGTAACGCTTATAAGTATAAGCCGCAGTGGAGAAGTTTGATACCCTCGGACTTTGTTACTATGGAAATTTCGATTGTAAACGAAATCATTATAGCGCTAATAACGATTGTATGCAACAACTTTATTATTCGAGTATTGGGTATTCGGCGGAATTTTATTAAATTTGAAAATATGAAATGCAAAGATAATAAAAGCGTAATTTTATCTGTCCGCTGACGCGTATCAAATTTCACGTGCAAGAAGACGCTTCGCGACAGGCAGATTCTAGAAACGAAACAAGATTAGATTCGTAAGTCATTCTCGTTACTACTTTGTCGCTATGCTCGCCTTTAGTATTTATAATAGTACGTGTATATGCGTGTAAAATACTCCGATATATTTTAAAATCGATTTACGCGTTCCGTTTAACGCAGGTAATATCCCAAATCGAAAAGAAGGGAATACTAAATTTATTAAACACCGTATACGCGTATATATATTTGTCGTTAAGGAGTATAATATTTTGTTAAAGGTGAAAGCGGAAAGGACGAAATTACATAATTTTGTTACTAGGGATAAGTAGAAGGGGAGCTTTCCTTTCTAAAGTTAAATTTCCATTACATATATGCGTTATACACATATACGTGAATCTGACTTGCGTGTATATTATACGTACACACCGCTATCTCGATTACTTCGATCACTTATCGATCGAATCAGCGAGAGATCGATCCAAATGGTGGATCTTGCCACTTGAATTCCTCTTGATAAGTGACGTAAATGACCCAATAGCAGACATTGAGTAGCCCGAAGGAAGCGGGAAATACGACTCGCGCCACTTTGTCGATGTAAGACACGCTGTTTATGTGTCTCGCGATCTTTTCGCCTTTCTTCCTGCAATTTCCAGCTGCTTCCCTTTGTCTGCGCCTCCTAAAATTTGAAACGTTAAAATAACAAGAATCGATCGATTTTACGAGCGATTAAAAGATAAAAACAACGATGAAGAGATTCCCAAAATAACGAACGAATACGCATAACGATATCGTTATTTTTGTTCAATTACGACGAGGTGAAAGAGCCAAGTACGGAACGATACATCGATGCGAATCAAACTCGAAACGAACTATGGCGAATAAAACTGCCAGCCAGAGAACGATGGAAATGTATAAGTATAAACGAAACGCGATGTACACGTTTCCTAGGAGTTTTCAGATCGAAAGTGAAAAGAGCGAAGGAAATTTCTACCTGAACTCCTCGTCGCCGGCGAGGCAATACAGAAATTGTCGCCATTTCGGTATCCACGGCTCCGTTTGCGTTTGTCGTTCCATCGTCGATGGTTTCGACGTAACGGAGGAGACTGTCATCGATCCTCTTCCGTAAGAAACGGATTCCTAAATATAAATTTGTCGGAAGGTGTACAGGGCGAGTCGGTTTAAACGATAAAGAAAGGTGAAATCATCGATGCTTCGATAAGTTGCACGTTATATTTACATTAACGTCGTAAACATCGCATAACAGAGAACTTCTCCTTCGAGGTACGTCTATTATTGTCTCCGGGTGAACCGTTTGAGGACTGCGCGACACAATACCGCAAAACCCATCCTGATAGTCGGTTTCGCTCTCGTTTTCCAACTCTTCCTCGTCCAAAGGAATTTCTCCGCTGCCAACCTGATGCAAGCGCGTTAGAAGAATTAGCGAGAAAGTAACGTCCGGTTTTATGAATTTTGCGCGACATAAATCAACGCACGCGCTATAGTTATTATCGTTCGACTTTTACCAAATACGTGCTAGGTTAAATTATTCGTAATTAATTACGAATAGGTACCTTTGTGAAGTAGTGGACGCCGGCAAATTCTAACAGAGTAGCGATACAGTATCCAAAACTCATTAGCAAAAACCAGTCGAGGGCAGTGGCGTATCTAACTTTGGGCAAGTCTGTTCTGGAATCGAGACTAATCGTGGACAGTGTCAAAACGGTAGTAATGCCTGTAATAATAATTTATTCGATGTTGCTTTCGAGCATTTTTGGAGAAATTTGTGCACTCTACGTTCGTGAGAAAGGTTGTTGGTTCGCGTTGGTCTCGAGCCTCCCAAGATTCGACCAGAATCGAAATTTGGTCGTAACATTTTATACGTACAGGGTGTAGAACTCTGCGACTACCGTATCGTACGATGTTACACGAGCGGATTGATTTTTCACCAGCGAACAAATATTTTACGATCCGAAGCTTTATAGTTGTACTAAATTTACGGATATGTTCGGTATGTGTGGTATATTCGAAAGGCACCGGCTTACCTAGACCGACTCGATCGCTGGTAGCTTCACGATGAATCCAGAAAGACACCCAACTTAGGACTACTATTAGAACACAGGGTACGTAAACCTGACGGAATCACAAGGAGAAGAATATAACGATTAACGTAAAATTATGTAACGAGCTAATTTGTTCGTATCAACTTACTTGGATGAGAAAATAGCCGGTGTTTCGTTGCAAGTTGAAGGAAACTTGAAGAACTGAAAATTCCCCTTCGCGACGAACAAAGGTTAAATTCCTGTACGGCGAACCCATCAGATCGAACTGCGAAAGAGCCATTCCAGGGACGAAATTTACGGAGGAGCCCTCTTGCCATTCGTAAATTAATTGACCGGACGTATACGCATCTGAAAACGTGCGATATTAAAATTAAAAAATATTAGAAACTGTTCGGCGCACAGCAGAGATCACGTTCGTAACATTTCGATGAATTTCATCCTTTTATTTCTGCGTATGGAATTTCGAAACAAACGCGTATCGTAAAATATGTCCAATAAATCTCTCTACGTAAATCTTCGATAGCGATTGCTTTACCGAACATATCAAAATGCGTTTATTTATCTTTTTGGTATTAATTGAATTTAATTTTACGTAGTTTCCGAGTTGTTGGTAAAGAAGGAACGCCGTTCCTTGTACTTTTTGCTGCAGGAGTTTTGCGATTGAACTTGGGGAAGTCGCCGCGAGAGGGCAGTCGTGTCGGTATTGCGTCGGTACAAGGAAACTATATCGATCGAGCGTATTTTGATTTCTAAGTTACGTTATTGTTGTAGCAAATGAACAATATATATATGTGCGTAGCCAGCAGACAAAGATTAAAAAACTATTGAAAAATTAACGAACCATCCGTATCAGAAAATAATAAGAAATGGAAAAATTTGTCTCGGACGAAAATTGGAAATACAAGATACGGTTCGTCTTTTATAATATCGATTGCATCTCGTCTACTTTCTGGCTACGAAAACCCACGTTATTACTCGAAAGGCTGAAAACGTTTGACAAGAGCCTTTTTCGTTACGAACGTTCGAATAGTTTTAGAGATACTTACAACTTCCGAGAATAAGCGGACAAGACTGTCGATCCATGGGAAAATTTCGAAGCTCCATTGGACATTTCGCTTTTATAGTAAGCCTGTTGTAAAGAAGAATATAACGTATGGTTGCAATCCATAATTAACGTTAAATTATTTTACGATTTCCGTATCGTTGCTATTAGTTGCTGCGTTTAATATGCAAATGAAATGTTCACATCGGTAACAACCTCATGGAATAAAGTATATCTCCGTCTTGCGAGATTCTTAATAATTTATTCGGCACCGTGATGGTATGCACGTAGCTGTGTTTTCCATTATAAAAATACGTGTCCGGCCTCCAGATTCTTTCCAACATTTTGATGCTCAAGCTGAGCGACTTTATCGGGCCCAAGAAGCTTAAACGAGAGTCGCGCCAAGATTGTCGAAAGTAACAATCCATCGAATAATCCTGTAAGAAGCAGCGCGTGCTATCGTTAGTAACGGAAACGCCATCCTGTCCTTTTTGAGGACCACGAAACTCAAAGACGAGTAAAACGTATACACGTCGCACATAGAGGAAGCTGTTTAACTTCTTCGTCGACGTGGATGATCGAAATTTTTCGGTAAACTTAACGTTTACTGAAGAAAAAAAAAAAAAAAAAAAAGAAGAAAAAATATCCGACCGAGAAATTTGTCCACGCTTTCTATAATTTCGAGCCATCCGTTAGGCACGTGACGAATTCCATCACGGAGAAATGTCGTGTCTTTAGACGAGATCCAATCGTCAGGGCACTGGCAAAGGAGCAGTTTCTTCGAACGAATTCAAACGCTTGACCGAAGAATTTGGATCGTTTATTTGCACGTCTGACGCGCTAAACCTACCATGTCGAGTTCCGACACAGGACCCATGCTTCTTATCAGAATATTGGTTTTTACCACGGTTGGCGTTCCTAGGAAAGAGAAATTACATCTTTTGTAAACTGAAAAATCATCGTCTATACATGTTCGATCACGTAGGATGCGTCGTAACACGATACCACCTGCGTTTACGGCGAGGCATCTTCGTGCCGACACCGTGGCAAGCAGCCGGCAGCTATTTGGCCTTACCACGACTTTACGACTGTGCCCAGGGCTCGGCCAGTAAGGAACGCGGCGTACGGCGTTGGAGCGAACGTTCGAAGGGACGATAGTCGGAGATTCGAAGTCGCCGGGGCTAGAAGAGCGTCGGGCCGACGTCGAAGAAACGCGTCCGCGCGACGCTAGATGCGCCACACGATCGAAACCTAATCCGACGCTCGATGATCGCGAATCAAAGGCACAAAGGACAAGCCACAGAGCAGATCGAGGATAGCAAATTTTATAGTGGTATCGTACAGACGTCGCGCGTCTTGGAAGATGACTCTCGTTTTCGACTTCGGCCGACCCTTCGGCTACGCGTAAACCGTGTCGTCCTAGCGGAATATTTTGCGGCCCGGATACCCTACTACCGTAGAGCCAAGGTTTCAGACTTTTCATCGAACAACGGTATCGATTATTCGAAAACGAACGACGTTAGCGACGTTTTGGAGGATTTGCAGGACGAGCATATCTTCGAACCGACTAATCACGCGATCAAGCAAAGTGGGATTATCGTCGATCTCATCTGGTCGAATTAATTCGGTTTATCGGAATCACGTAAAATGCATAATAGTAACGATACGCGATCATTGTGAAATATAGAACGGTATCGCGTCGAAACACGTCCATCTTTTGACGATTGGTATTATTACTCGTAACGCGAATTGCTTGGCGAGCAGGAAGTAGACGAGAAGTTTTTCCGTGCAATCGTAAATAAGGCGGATAATTTAATTGATCTCGTTTAGACAGGTTCGGGTAAGCGCAGTTCGCTTGCATCTCAGAAATATTTAGTTTTATTTCATTTTAGAAACAAACGCCCACAGTCTAATAACGAACTTGATCAGCGTGCATATAAATTTTCGAATAGGACGATGAATAGGACTAGCTAAAAGCAGCAACGAGAAAGGGTGGTGGCTGCTGCATAGAGGAAAAAAAAAAAAAGAAAAATAATACATAGATGGACCGACGGAAATGAGTACAGAGAGAGATAATCGAGAGAATAGTTTGGCGTTCTTTTGGAAGGAAAAAAAGAAAGAAATAAGGATGATGGAAAATTGGGACCGCGTGTCAGGGATAAAGGCGATTTCGAAGGGATAGTTTTCTTCGGCTGGCTGCAATCCAACTTTCCGCGTGTTCTATTCGTATCGGACCGGCTCCTATTTTTCCCCTTTCCGGCCGATCACTCGTCAAAGATCGTTACAGTGCTCCAATTTTTTCGTTGTAAACATTTCGAGATCGATGTTCCACGAAAACGCTACCCCTTCCTTTTAATCGCTGTAATTCGCTGGTTCTCGGCCGCGACTCTCGCGATCGTTTAATCCTTTCATCGCGAGGATCGAATTAATCCAATTTGCACGGAGCGACCCGATCGAGCGTGAACAAAATTTTACGAACGAAGAATTGTTTCAATTAGGGAGGAAAGTTATCGTAATTGATTTTTACACGGTGTAAATTATTACCGAAAACGTGTTGATCAACGAGTTCTCTCAATTCGTAGCGTTTCAAGAAGGAGAAACGTTGTTCGTCTTTGCCACTTTTGTCTTACGTTTCGATAATCTCGACGATTTCGATTCGCTCGATGTTCGCTCGAGGGACGAACATCCGAAATAAGTCGAAACTTGTCTCTTTACCCTTTCCGTGAGTAGGCAGTTGATTGTTCTCGTAGTTCATTAGAAGGTTCTCAAGAACCATCGTGATGTTTCTGGAAACGATGTCGTTGACAGTCCCTCTGGTCAGCTGGGTAGCTTTCGAAGAAGTCTTCGAGGACGCGGAAGAAACGTGGAGCGCGTGGTTCCGATTTCTCCACGATGACAGCAATATAAGGAGTAGAAACCTGCGAAAGTCAAATGTCCGCTTATCGAGAGCGATCTTATTGTTAATCGTTCTATTTAACGTCCCATCGATTGTAACGCGATCATTATCTCGTCAATTCACCTATTATATCTAATATTAATAACAATGGCACTGTCACCACCGTAAACGTCGCAAGCTTCTCTCCTCGTTTGTTTCACGATATTTCACGTCGCTTAAACTATCGAACGAAACACCTTAAAAATCTACGCGTACTCGACGATCGTCGTTGTGAAATGTTATCGGCGAATATCTTAGAGATAGGGATTTTGCGCGTGGTACAGAGAAATTTGCGAAAAAATCTCGTTTTCGATGGACTTTTCGCAAAAAGGGCGCCGGAAGGGCTTAAAGGGCGATTCTGACGTAACGAGGGAGAACGTTCACTCGAAACATCGAGGGGCAGCCTCGTCGGAAGTTGCTGAATCCGCGGCTAAGGAGAGCACTTTTCTACTCCTCTTCCCCTCTTCCCACCTTCCATTCCCTCTCCTTCTGCAATGGCCTCTCATCAGCCTTCTGCCTGCTTCGCCACGTGAAAACCGTTTTTTTTCTTTCGGCGGACTACGCTCGAATTTTTCGCTATTTTCTCCATTGCCTGGACATCGCTCCGAAACATCTTGCTCGTCGTTACGCACGCCGTTCGAAGTAGTCGAAACAGGAGAACCACGTGAATCGATATCGTTGCGAGTTACAACTTTCGTCGTATAAAATTATAAAAGTCGTTTTTTTCGAACGCACGGCGAATTATTCGACTTGTCGAATGCTGATATCTCGACTTTGTAGTTAATGTCGTTGGTACTCGATGCACCGAGCCGTAGGTTTATGTTATAAAAATACGAACGTAGATTATTCGGCGAGTAGAAAGGCACGAGAAACGTATGCACGCCTCAAAGCTGCCAAACAGAAATTACAATAGTTGTGCTGGCTTGTAAAAAGCCAATAATCAACGAGGAGATACGAACTGACGAAAGAGTGGTAATTATTCTCTTTGCGGCTACCGCAGGTACACGTTTACCGGCTACTCGTACACTTTAATTTCAGCTTTTTCATTAGCGGTCTGTATCGATATCGCCATATTTGCGAGGCTAGCTAAATAATCGACGCGCAATGCAGATCCTTGCTGGTGCTTTCATTACCATAATTTACATCTCCGTTTAATCCTTCGTTTCGCACGTAGGACCCTGCTTTTCTTAATTTAAAAAACCTCTAAACGTAACGAGTGTATACGGCAACGTATGTCGAAACGCCTAGGTGTCCTACTAGATAAAGATAACGGTACGTGTACACATTTTTTCGTTTGTAGAAACAGACGCGAATGAAAATCGCGTAAAACGAATTTACGTGGAACGGATACTCGGCGTGAATCGAGCCACGTCGTCGACGTTTTAAGTTCTCACGCCGAAGAAAGAAAGGTCGCAAAGAAAAGCCTTCCTACTTTGAAATGTTTACGACATAGGAAAGAAAACTCGCGATTAGGTGGTTCGAGGCACACGCACAGTTCGACGTTAGTTGCTTCTGTTAACAAAATTCGATCGATCGATCGATCGAATATCCTTTTACCATGCTTGTTCGTGCTTTTTCTTCTTGCTGGCATACTTGTCTGTGAGATTCGCAAGTATTTACGAACCGAATATCGCGTTTTCAACTTTGTCAAATTGGAAATATGGATAGCCAATTTAGTAGTCCAACAATGAAACGTTCCACGTTTGGATTACCATCTTTTTTATAGATTTTTTTAGAAAATGTCGACAAGGAAGAAACAACGTCTCGAGCCCCGAAAGTGGTTCGAGGAAAGAGAACGGGGTGCCTGAAATCGCGAAACCACTTCCGACTCCCCGGAACAACCTTATTTCTGCTTAGCGAGAAGATCCAATCGTACTTTGATGCAATTGCTTTAAAGCGGAATTTATTAGAAAAAAAAGAACGAAACAAGAGGAATGAGACTGTTCCTCGTATAAGAGCGATAGGAAACGGTCCATCGATCGGGATGGAACGAAAGAGCGTACTTACGTTAACATTTCGTTGCGCCTTTTCCTCGACTTTGATCCTCGACGATCGATAAAGCGACACCGAGAAATTTTGGAAAATTAAATAAGCGCGAACCGAATACCGACACTCGCGGGGAAGATTTACACGCGATTCTTGCGACGGATCCTCGTGGATCTCCCACCTGGCCGACCAAACTTTCTGCCGCGCAAGCTCCGACAATCCTGCCTTCCGCGACGTTCAACGAACTTTGTTATCGTTTATTCGTTTCTTCTTTATTCCTTTGTACCGCACGTTCAACCAT
This sequence comes from Bombus fervidus, assembly GCF_041682495.2. Lineage (NCBI taxonomy): Eukaryota > Metazoa > Arthropoda > Insecta > Hymenoptera > Apidae > Bombus > Bombus fervidus. The sequence continues at coordinate 8,349,814 of NC_091534.1, read as the reverse complement.
TGACAATGTTATCTGTCGGCTGCTGGCTTTTTACAATTTTTTTTTTTTTTTTTTTCATCCTACCTTCAGTCGTGTTTGACGAAATATATTGAATTTACGGAGCTTTGTGCGAGTACAGTAGGACGAAGTGAAATCATACGTAAAGAACGCATAAGCGAAAGAACGACGATCAAAAGGAATTAGCAGTGGGGATTTCTCGCGCAATTTCGTTACTATCGTTTAATTTCGCGTAATAGGCGGATTATCTTTGATCGAAGTTATTCGACCAACGAAATTCTCCTCTTCCTTTTCATTGGGAAGCAATGGAATGGGGAAACTAGTTACGAAGAAAAAATGAGTTACGCACGCGTTGTATATGGTTCGACGATTATTTAACGTTCGAGAAATTATGCGCTAACGTAGTATTTGTCTTTGTGGTCGAAAGATATAAAAATGGCGTATCGTACGCGGTACCATCGTGCTACTTTTCCGGCGTAGGAAAAGAGCAGGTACGAGGAAGATGATAAAAAGATCTCAGTCTCTTAGTCAACGAAATTTTGTTGTTAGAAAATTTCGTCGTTCTCGCTCGTACCGTGAATTTTGGCCAGGGATCGAACGAAACCGAGAGCTTTTATAAATAGCAGCTTTCAACTTTTCCATCGTTTCTTTTCTCATAAATCGTAAGTTAAACTGTATGTGGATAAGAATGGACGTTAGGGTGCATTCTGTGCAGTTTCCTACGTAGGTGGATCGTGTAGAGCAGCAGCTTGGCTAGGCGGTTGGCGAGGACGATTTTCAGATCTCTACGGAGTTGGTAATGTCGCACGGACCACGTTGCGTTTTCTATGTAACGCTTCTAATTTAGCAACGTGGCTTTTGGCAAGCATACCCTGCGACTACGATACCACCGTACGTTCAAATCGGTTTGACGATTGTTTCGTAGACGAAAAGTTGGTTGTCCGTGCGTCTGTTGACGAGGCTAGTCTTTTCAAAGAATACGTAACAGTGGAATATCTCCGTACTTATCGATTTATCGCGTTCTTACGAAAGGAATATCATCCTATGTAACACGTTCTCGGTACTATTAACCCTGGGTATTAATCACGATCCCTAAACTTGAGGGTTGGCACATTTATAAAATTGTTAAACCAGTGTGGTAGTTTCAGCGGTAGTAGCACGGGCGATAATCGTATCGAACGATACGCGTGGAACTAGGAAACTGGTTGATTCGGGTTCGCTAAACAGATAGGACAGGTAGGATCCTTTTACGCTTTGGCAAGTATCGGTCATTTTCACTGGCTTCGATAATAAGAAGTAGCCAAGATTATTTTGACTTGGAACGAAGAAAAATAATCGTTTTATCGTCGTAAAAGTCGTTGCATCGTTGTGCGGAGAAAAAAAGGTAACGCGAAGCAGGAATTTTTAAGTAAAATTGTAGGATCGGTGGTGTCGACAATTTCGTAGGACGCGTGACTCGTACCGTCGCGTTTACGCTCCGTAAATAAGGAGCCTTAATAGATAAATAAAGTTTGCGCCTGGCGGAGAAAAGAAGGATGAAAAGTGCGAAGATAGGAATAGATTATCGCGAAACCACTTGTTTCGATATTGCCGAGGACAAAAGTACACGTTCGGAGGGGTAGATCGATGGAACGGTAATCCGGTAAGGTGAACGACTCTCGATGCCGGTGTGTGTTTTGCGGAGGCATGCGAAGGGTGGCTCTGCTTCGATCGTGGCGTGGAAATCAAAAGAGGAAGAGAAAGGAAGAGGGCGAGAGATAGAGAGGAGGAAGGACAGAGGCAGAGAAGCGAAGAGACACGAGGACCGGCTCTGTGTCACTAGGTCGCGGTGAAACGGGGCTGCACATGCGTGGTCCATTTTGCGCCAACCTCTGGACCGCCTCGGGAGCCGAGGAATGCCAAGTACCCAGAGATACGGAGGCTGGTGTTATCGGCGTGCAAAGAGAAGCGAAAGATAAATAGGTGAGAGAGAACGGATAGGGAAGCCGGGTACGGGTTCGAGAGTACCAGCAGTGCGAGTGTGAAACACCGATACGAAACGAAACGTGTGGTAGTAGAGGGGAGAGGTCGAGGGTGGGAACGGCAGGCAGGGAGAGACGTACGAGAAACGGGTTGACTAAATTCGATAAAGAAGGGACGATGGTTGGAACGACCGAACAGCTGAACAGACTTTCTACATGGTTTGCACAGGGTTTGCACAGAGCTTCTTGCAAAAGGGGCTTGTACAGGGTGTCGCGCAGGAAGCAATAGCGTTTGTCTCTCGTCGAGGTTATATATCGATGATTGGTGGACAATCGCGAGGTGCGCACTGTACAGCTTTTTCGTGGATCGTTGGACGCTTCGACGACGCGTCGCTGTGGCATCCGTCGTGCAAACACGGAGAGATCTACGAGAAATTGGATGCGAATCGTTCTTCGCGCGATCAAAGATTTTCAAAGCCTTTTTACCGTGGCTGACAGGCCGAACAGTGGTCGTGCTCGTGCGACGTCGTGTCCGTGAGACGTGGTGCGCTCGGGAACGTGGGATACGCGACGGAGCGGTCGCGGAGCAGCCAGAGGAGGTCGTTCGACCGATGTCGAATATATATACGTACGCGTATCTCGTTTCGTTTAAAAATTACTTGCGAATAAAAGGGAGAACTTCTTTCACGACACCCTGTATATTCGGCCAGTCGAGAAATCTCGCAACATGGCGAATGAAATTGGAATTACGAGCGAGATTGTTCGAAAAGAGGCTCGAAGAAGAGAAATTGAAGGGAAAACGGGGATGGGAATAGGTGGATGGGAAATAATTACTCGTACGCTGTATAAGACGGAGAAAAGCAACGTGGAAGGTGAAATAAAAAATGTGTAGGGCTCGAGAGGAAGAGTGAAAGTTTAAGAAAGTGAGAAAGAAAGATGGATGGACAGATGGGTAGATGGATAGATTGACAGAGAGAGAAAGAGAGAGTGAGAGAGAGGGGAGGTTGGGACGATAAGGAGAAACGTATCCTAACGAAAGGAGGTTGGTAGAGGGTGATAGCGAAGGGGTAGCGAAACGGGGATGGGTATGCGGAGAAGGTGAGTGGCGCGCAGTATCCGAAGCGTCGGAAAATACCGTCGACGACGGCGTCGACGTTGGACAGTGCTGGTGAACGAAGCTGTCTGTTCGGTAGTGAGAAAGTGTGCCCTTTCAAGGGCTGCCGTGCCAGGAACAGCTAGAGAACATCGACTCCTGGCCCGAGACAAAACCCTCCTCGACGATGTTCGCGGATCCTGTCGACGGCCTTTCCGTCGACGTCGTTCCATCCGCTCCACGCGACGAGTACACCGTTCTTTCGAACGATTCTTCCAATTTTTCGGAAAACGTTCTTCCCATCTTTGGATCAAGTCTCGCGAATATACGTTAGGTGGAATTGGACGTCCCTCGGAAGAGGACAAACGTACGCGGTAGCCACGACAAACGCGAAAAAGATATCGCACGAACACGCGCGAACGTTTTTATCGTATGGAATTAACATAAAAACATGGAACTCTGGATCGCGATTTTAACGAAATATCGCGAGCCAAAAGACGAATCATCGTCGTCGCAGAAATGAAAAGCACGCGCGTACGTGCGTTTTACTTTCACTTTCACCTTCTGCGGATACTCGTATAAGTCAGCTACGCTTGCGTGAGTATAGCCGATGCCTGTCGCTCTGATTAATCATTTTTTGACAATCCTGCTGCCTGCGAACGAAAGGATACGATTTATACTAAAATTTTATCCATAGCACATCTGGCGTACTTTATAAATTACAAACTTCCTTCGTTCGACTACTTCTTTATAAACTGACTTATAACAGATTGATGTTCGCATCGTTGTTAAAAGTAGCTCGTACAGCTGTCTGTATTAGGTATGCGAGAGACGAAAGATTAGACGACCAGTTGGTATGCGAAAAGGGTCAAGGACGGAAATCAGAGCGGTTCTGATTGCAGTTTCTGGCAGCTCGATGTCGAGGTGCAAGGACCTATCGAGATGACGTCCTCTTCTACCTGCTGACGTAATTCCGGAGGATGCATCGCAGGATGTGGCTGCAGCAGACGTTTCTCTTGCTGCAAATGGTTCACCTGATTGCTTGGTAATCGTTTTATCGACGTTAATTTTATCTTCATCGAAAACGTCTATTCTTCCGCGATGCTTCGATTCGCTGGCAAAGGAAGAACGAAAGATCGACGAATTCGACTGTATCGTTGGTAAAATGAGATTCGTGCCTCGCTTAGTCGTCATTAGAAAAAGAACGATCAGCGATAGATCGGATCAAAGAATGACTTGATCTACCGTTCGTTGTTTCGTAGTAATTTCGATAAATAAAGATTTAGTGAGAAAAAATTTTTATTGAAAATTCATGTATACATATATATTAATCTCGTATTCGGTTTCAAAATGTTTCCTGGTAATCCGTGTATTCGCGATACATGACGATACGCTTGGATAACGATCGTAAAAATATATTCGTTTCGTTTCTGTCTTGATCCTTTTTTTCCAAGCAATGCGTTGATTTTTAGGGCCAGTCTTGAGAATACAGGGCTGTCCGACAGATTAGAAAATGTGACGCAAACTATATCGCGGATCCTCGATGGTTACGATATTCGATTGAGGCCAAATTTCGGCGGTAAGTGCATTTTATATTTCTTCGTCCAAAGTAATTAAGCATGTAATCTGCGCGATGTTTTTAACTCGATGTTTACCTGTTTGTAATTTTTAGAAATCGGTATAAGTACCCTTCTTTAGCGTAAAACGTATTTCTATAAGTAATAATTAATTAACCAGATTCAATAAATTGTACCGCTGGACTGGCGTTGTCTTTAGGGCCTTTAGACTATCTGGCATCGCAGTATCATCGATAACGGAAGAAATAAATAAAAGATAAACTCGTTTTATCTTTTAAACCAGGCTGTCTCAAACCAGCCGTGAATAGAAAAATCAGTCGAGTAACTTTTAGGGAATTTCGCGTGCTATAATATTTTCGAACGACTTATCTCCAAACGTTGACCAACTAAAGTCAACGTAAAGAGAATTTATCGAGCGATCGAGAATGTCTTACGGGTCGGTGATCGCGCCGGAATTCCAATTAATCCGCTTAACGATGCCAGGTAATTTCTTTAATCCTCGTTGATTGCTCGACCTATAAAAGACGAATTAGATATACGAGTCCTTTTTGTTACTCGTTTCCTCCTTTTATCGTATTTTATACAGATTTCTATATCTAATTCTCTCAGGAGATCCCCTGTTGGTTGGCATGGACCTTACGATCGCGAGCTTCGATGCAATCTCGGAAGTAAACATGGTAAGCATTATCAAGGGGCTCGTAAGAAAACCGACCCTCGTCAAACTCGACTTTTTGCAATATTTTAGATAGTAATACGTCGCGGTGCAAGTTGGATTTACAGGACGATGGAATGGATATTGTGAAAAATGATCTATGATAGTCGGTCAGAAAATTCTACACACGCTTTTTAAATATAAAATATAAAATGTTATAGCAAAAGCATCCATTTTACGAATCCTTTTGATACATCAAGACACGCGTATCGTTCGCACGTCGTACAATTTATCTATCTCCACTTTTATTAAGAAAAAAGAGTAAAATTCGTTGGAATATATCGTTCGATACTTACAGCGCTCGGGTCTTTTAGCTTTTTGCGATCGATTTAAACCATCGGTTTAAGGTATAAGATGTTGTGTTCTTGCTTACGGAAACGATAACGGTGTTCTTTTTACCACAGGATTATACGATAACGATGTATTTAAATCAGTATTGGAAGGACGAGAGACTGGCGTTTTCTCAAGAAGAGGAGGTTCTCACTCTCAGTGGAGATTTTGCGGAGAAGATTTGGGTTCCGGACACGTTTTTCGCCAACGACAAAAACAGGTACGTCGGAACAATTTTACGAAACCCCTACATTTTCTGTTAATGAGCAAGTTGTTCGAGTAAACGATTTCGCGCGCCGTGAAATTATCGATCCTCGAACAGCCGAGTCCGAATCAATTCTGACACGCGCGAATATTACGTCTATTACTTTCTAAACTGTATCGCTGCTATAGGACGAGAGACATCTAAAACCACATAGAACGAATTGGTTGTTTTTACGCGGTAGGAAGAAGAGCGTCAGAGTAAATTTAGTTAGACTCGAACTTTGTTTCGTTTCGAGAATCTTCGGGTGGTCCGTTTTAGGCTGCCTCGATCTATATTTATCTCGCTGTCGTTTTCTCCAATCGGCAGACGCGAGAGCGAAAGGTGAAATGCGATCGAGAAAGAAAATGTTGATTTTCGGTTTGTTCGCAGTTTCCTACACGACGTGACCGAGCGCAATAAACTCGTTCGGTTGTCCGGAGACGGATCCGTCACTTACGGCATGAGATTCACGACGACCCTGGCCTGCATGATGGATCTGCACTACTATCCGCTGGATTCGCAGAACTGCACCGTAGAGATCGAAAGCTGTACGGTCGATATTACCTGTCGTAGCTCTTTGCCCCTTCTATCGATTCCTTTCGCTTCTCTCTTCTCCAAGTACGGTAGAGCTTCGCATATCCGAAGAAATAACGAAATATTTGGACAATGGAATGTTCGTATAGTAGGACGATCGCTTTCCTCGTACCGGATATCGTTCGTTCGAACAGAGTTGGAGAGAATCGAGTTGGAACGTTAATCGAGCATACTTGAACTGCTTTTCGTTTTTTTTTTTTTTTTTCGGTAGACGGATACACTGTGCTGGACGTGGTAATGTATTGGAAACAAACGCCGGTCCGTGGCGTGGAAGAAGCGGAACTGCCACAATTCACGATAATCGGTTACGAAACGAACGATCGTAAAGAGAGGCTGGCCACTGGTATATACCAGAGATTATCGTTAAGCTTCAAACTTCAAAGGAACATCGGATACTTTGTTTTCCAGACCTATTTACCTAGTATCTTGATCGTGATGCTAAGCTGGGTCAGTTTTTGGATAAATCACGAAGCAACCAGCGCTAGAGTAGCTCTCGGTAAACACACGGTATTGTTTCCCTGTAGATAGTAAATCCTAACACTTACGACTAGTACAAAAGCTTTCTTTCTCTATTTATATATTAAATTATCTATTCGAAAATTTCGATTATAATCGTCCATTATTATGTAAATCGCCGATCGTCACGCTATATTTTCCCTTTGTAGGTATAACGACAGTCCTTACAATGACCACGATATCCACAGGTGTACGTAGTTCACTGCCACGTATCAGCTACGTGAAAGCTATCGACATTTACTTAGTGATGTGTTTCGTTTTCGTGTTCGCTGCTCTCCTCGAGTATGCAGCGGTCAATTACACTTATTGGGGCGCCAGAGCCAAAAAGAAGACAAAAAAGAAAGAAACCGACGAGAAAAAAGTAATTTCCTCGAAATCGGGTGAGATTTTCTCAATTAGATTTTCTCCGTTCGATGTTTAAATCTCGAGAAACGCCTTATCCATTTGGAATGCGTGGAAACTTTGCAGGAAGCAAAGCAAGTTCTCCTTTTCCTGGCTCGACGGAAGCGGACATAATAGAGCTTCAAGATGTCAGAATGTCTCCCCTGCCGAGCATAAGAAACAGATCAGGCCTAGTTAGCAGTAGTTCGACGCCTGGAACCGGAAGAGAACACGATCCGGCCAAGTTTCCTCCTAGCTTTCGAATTTCCAGAGTCGCGGCCTACAATACGTATGGGAGAAACGCTGGCCTCAGATACAGAGGCCCTAAACAACATAAACCAAAGGTAAAGGAGGGACGTTGAAGAACCGTCGATGACCGTTTAAAAAGAAAAGAAAAAGAAAACGAAAGAGAAAGTTAACAACGAGGAAAAATTATTATTGTTGCAGGTATTACACGCGATACGGAGAGGAGCATCCGTATTGCGCGTGTCGATGCCGAAGATCAAAGACGTGAACATTATCGACAAATACTCGAGAATTATATTTCCAGTCAGTTTTATGCTGTTCAATGCCATTTACTGGGTATTCTATTTCCTCTGAGCCGTCGCAACAGTCTCGTGCCATCTGCCGTACGAAGAAAGATTAAAAAACAAGAAAAAAAAAAAAAAAAAAAAGAAAAGAAAGGACCAATCCGTAATCGAGAATTTCCAAGAATCTCAATGAAAAGGAAATCAATTCTGTTTGAATCAAATTTTGAAATTAGATTCCGAATGGAGTGGACGTTCGGGCCACGATTGAAATCGAAATCTTCGTCATTTTCGATCGAAGGGAGCAGGTATCGAAAGTACTGAATCGAAAGCTGCCAATATTTATCGACGAGGAAATATTTTCAAGGTATATCGATTTATAATCTTGAGACATAATAATATTTTAGAAAATACGTTCCTATTCGATATTTCAATTCGAATGGATTGCAGTGCGCGGTGCAAATGGTACTGTTATTCGAGAATGTTTTTAAATAACGTCAGCTGGAAAGATCATTTAAAAATCGATAACTTTTTTTTACCTGTCATATACAAATCAAGCGATTAACGGTTCGTCTAAACCAAATTGAGATTGCAACGAAAACCAGAGACCGTATTTCGAAATTTAAAAAATCGTTAACTCCCGCGATCGTCGCTGGTATCGGTATCCGACGGTGTTTCCACCCAAATCGAGAAAAGTCGTTCGAAACGAGAGAAGCATAAATTTTAGAAGCATATATCATAAATTAGAGTAGTTCTCGATTAAAACTACTAATTATCATTACTGTAGGTAAAGGATAATGTCACTGTTGTCGATAATGTCAGTATTTTCCAAAGCGTGTCTCATACGTGTTATCATACGAGGTTATCTTAAAACTATATACAGTAGGACTCCGTTCGTATGAACTTGTGGAGGGACAAGTCGATCGTCTTTCGTTCCGTTGACGAGAATAAATATTTTATGGATTAATATAGATTCCAAAAATTTGCCCCTGCGAACAAACTTGTATCGACTGCGAAGCACGAGAGCGTGCCACACGGTGTGTGCCCAAAGTTGAATCCCGTATATCCATATAGACTTTTTACGATCGATTATACAGCGACAGTTTGTTTTTAGACGATGGTTTGGAAAGTCTACTAGTAAATCGATGCTTGTCTTTCCTTTTAAGTCTAATTTGTTCTACCTTTTTGCGAACTGTATCTTATCGTTAGACGTTGGTAAAAGTCGATCGACACTCGACGATGGTGGAGACGATAGGAGGTCGGTTAAAGTTCGGTTAGCCAGGCGCTACTACAATTTCATGTGTATAAACGGAGTTCCACTGTATCTTCAAAATTTTTACTTTCGATAAATAAATAATACAAAATAAGCAATCGCAACGATTGTAAATCTTTTTATTTATACGTCAACGTCTTTCGATACATGTACCACCATACACGACTATCGAAATGAATGTATACATGGTTTGATAATTAATAATCCAATTGTTCGTTTACACGAACGACGACAGTCTGTAACACGTACAGGAAATTAGACTCGATCTTTCGTTCGTTGGTAAAATGTATGAATTTGGAAAAGTTTAGTCGTCCATTCCTCCAACGTTAATTATAAAACATCAATTCGAGAAATCCACGTACACAGCTTACACTCTCTATATTTTCGACGATAATTAAGTAAAAATTGGTTTGATAAAAATTCCCATACGTCACATACAGCGCGCTATTTCTCAATGTAGAACGGTACAGGCATGGTAGTTGTAAATGGAAAACGAAGAAGGAGAGAAAGAACGGAATAAAAAAAGTATTTTCGGTATCATTAGTCCAAAGCTTAAGAAATCGTTCGAGCTTTAATTCGAACGGTGAGAACGACGAGAAAAGACGATCTAATAACGAATGTGAGTACGCGTGAGTGAGAAGAGAAAAAAAACTGTCTTTTTCTAGGGAATATTTTTCTGAAACATTGAAAATGCGATCCTTATAGATTGCGCGTGGTAACGTTAATTATTTTAATATAAATCGTATCTGTAATTTTAAGGCAAATTAAATTTAGCGACTTGAACAACTGTATGCTATTTCTACAATACCAATTTTATTCTATCCTTACCACGTACTTGTCATCCGTGGACATCAGACGTGACCTAGATACTTATTCTTTTTGTACGCTGTTTTTCCATGCGACCATCGTCCGTATATTGTCAGCTCTGTGTTTAAAATCCTTCGTCCATGCGTATCCTTTATCGGAATCTTCGAGTATTCTTCCTAGATCTTTTCCAACTCTTCTACGTTCTCGCACCTTCTCGTTACACGATCCAGGCTCTCGCATCGTGTTTCGCAAAATTCGTATCTCTCGTTTTGTTTCGCTTTCCGATGTTTGCTGCCCGATTCCTCGTTACAGGGTGATGGAATACGGATATTATGAAAAATGATCTATAGTCGGTCAGAAAATTATTCTACACGCGCCTTTTAAACGTAAAATATTATAGCGAAAACGTTTATGCCATTTTATTTTGTTTTTCAATACATACATCGCATAGTTATAATACAGAGATGACGGCTTTTAAAGCTACTAAGAAGAAATAAATAATTGAACGGGGCAAGTCGGTCGTCGCTCGATCACGTTCGAGCTTCGAGACTTCGAGCAACGATTTCTTCCATCTCCTTACTCGCGTATCTACTTAAATAACAAAATATATATAAAGATATAATTATTAAATTATTAAAAAAATAATACAAATTGCTCGTGTACAATCGTCGAATGTGATTTTGTACCTTTCGGCGTAATTTCCTTATTTCACCTTATTTCACCTTATTTCACCTTATTTCAACTACCGCGTCGAATAACGAGTCGTAAATACGAATATAAATATAAAATAGTCCTCGATTAAAATTTTAGCTCGACTTTCTTCGAAAACGGTATTCAACCACGGTATTTCAACGCGTATTCCACTTGCGTTTCTATGAATCGCTGAAACTCTTCTTCTGATTTAACATCGTCTCGATATTTCGATGAATTCTAGCGAGTTGCAATTTCTTCGAGGGATCTCCGTCTTCTATGTAAACGTTCCCGCTGACTTCCGGCCAATCGGACACCACGGGAGTCTCCCTTTTTCGATCTGCAAAAAAAAAAAGATGCATTACCCATATTGTTCGAGTTATCAGTTATTACACACACAGTCTGAATAACTGAAAATGAAATTTGTAGCCTTTGAGCTATCGGTACGGTAGAAATAATCGTTCCATGTACTTTTTACCGGTAGAATCGTGCAAGCGAAGTTGAAAAGTTCGCCGCACGGTGACAGTTGTGTCGCTTGCATCATCGCGAAACTGTAACAGTTCGGAGCATTCAAACTCGTTTTCCCTATAATCGTGATTTTTTAGTTACGTCGTTGTTGCAGCAAACGAGCGATATACGTTACACGGTAGGGATACATTCTTATCGATTGATTGATTAATGTATATTATAAAATTAGACAACCACGAAACTACGACTTAAATAAATGTATGAATCACATTACACGTAACAATTGTTCGCAGACTTGAAGAGCCTGAGCACTTGGACGTACGAATCTGACTGTTTTAATAAATACCGATGGCGTTGCCGATAAAGACGACAAATAGTAAGTCGAGCTATCTCCGTACTACGATATATTCCCATTGGAAATTTTCACGAACGTATTCTATCGCCCACTAGCGACGAAAGCGACTCAGGTTGAGAACGTATGTTTTCCAGAAGAAACGATAAATCGTTTCTGGACATATTGAAACTGGATTATCGAAACGCCGAAATGACTACACGTTTGAAGCAAGATCGGGTAGAACGCACGTTCGTACGAATCTTTTTCGTTGCTTTTGTGCCTCCTGTCCACTCGTGTCTTGAAGCGAGTCCCGTTTGTTATAATACACCCTATAGAATACAGCACGATGTCACGCGAAAAGCATACATTTTCTTCTTACTTTTCTATCATAGCTATATGATATATTTTTGGGTATATAAAGAAACGAAGAGGATTTTTAAAGATGAAAATACAATTTAAAAGCGAACGAGCCGATTCAAAGAATTTACTTACCTAAGAGTTTCTCGAGATACTGGCACCTTGTTTCGGGATCACCAGGGTTCATTGGTGCGCCGGCAACCAGTTCGGCTAGTTCCGCCTTGACCATTAAATTTAATCGAGCCGAGATCTCTTCTAGACCCACTGAAAATATCGAACAGTCTTTACTCTGCACCAGCTTCAACAACGAATTTAGTTTAGTCTTTGTATATTTTATATTTCTACGTAATCCGTACAATTTGGCACATTTTAGCACATTCTCATAGATGCGTAAAAATCTGATCATGTCCGTTTTGTATCGAAATATCGATCGAATAATTTATTTATAGTCATTATTAATTCCAAACTTTCAGCTATAATTTTCAAACTATAATTATTTTCCTTATGAATAGACGAACTTTCAATTATATTAAAAAGAGCAAAGTAAATATAAGGTACAATCGTATAATTTTGATAAATTAAATATTACGTTATTTATTCTATTTATGATTTTTACGCGATGAAGATGAAGAGGTTCGAGCCAACGTCGATGTTGTAGTTTAACGATTTTTAATTTACTATCGTTGCTCTACAAAATTCGACGTTTGCTAGATCCAGTAATTTAGGACACTGATCGTTTAAGTTATCGTTCATTGATAATCTAGTGGTACCAGTTGAAACGATCGTATCGCCTGCCCAAGGATGGAATGCGAGTTGAGCGACTATGGAATGCAGTTCTGCTTTCTCAAGGCCCCATGGGATGAATCTAACGATAGTCCCGCTCCAGTCTGAAGTCGTGTTTCTCTTCCCATGAAGAAAAGCCTGACTAGTCACGGGTCGAAGAACTATTCGATTAGAAAAATGAATGTCTCGCCTGGCATGCTTTTTCTAACAAGTATTTTTTTCTCAAATTCTACCTTTTGAAATTTAATTCGTATACACTTTGTTTCACCACCAATTCGTAATTAACACCGACAGAGACGATTCAGGGGAATTGAAATAACTTGGACTAAGTGTATTAAGATTGTAAGAGGTAATCTTGAAATTGTGGGTCGCTTTTTACATGTAGCAATGATATCAAATGGGATTGAAAAAGACTCGTATAAATGGAAGTGCTAGTTTAAAAATCATTAAAATTAATTATTAATTATTAAGAAATAAGAAACTGAAATTGTAAGAATCGTCGCTATAATTATACTGCGTAAGTGCGAGAATTACATTTATATTTGTGCAACAATGCAAATGGCTTTGCGAAGGTCCGTGTTGGAGAATTATCGTTAATTTGTTACGATTAAGGAACATTGTTAGGGGGATTGTCAGGTAATGGAGTCTAACAGAAGAGGCGGGCTATCCTCAGTCCCCTTTAGTAGGCAGAACCAGCAATGAAACGGTACCGAATGCACGACCATTCGCTTGTATTACCAATCCGTTAGTGAGAATGCCGACAATACCTTCTGATTCCAATTGAGGAACATGTCAAGCACGATTACACTAGCCAGCGATATTCTTGCGAATTCGTTGGGCCGAGATTCAACGCGAAAGCCTCGTTTCAACCATTCTCCGCCGTATACCACTTTTTCTTTCTTTTTATTATCGATAATCAACTTATCGCTTATATTTTTAACTTTTATTCTCGTAAACCTCCATTTATACGAACAGATTGCCACTTTGCCGGTCGCTTCTCGGAAAAATAATACTACGATTGTTACAACGATACGGTGGATTGCACGAAACATTATGCATCTGATCGTAGAATTAACAGCGTCGTACCGGCGTTGAAGTCAAAGAGTAGTTCATGTAGTGGTTCATTCATACCGACTCGTGTGACGATTCAAAGGTTTTCCACAAATGTCCACTAGCGATGGGATTAAGTGGACATCAGGTGTTTCCTTCTTTCTGTTTCTTTAGCGACGATAGTTGGTAGCTTGTCGGATTTGCGCTGGAATCAACGCGCTTGTTGCCTGCTTCGTTCAGGTTTGGAAACAGGTAGGAAAAAATAAGAAAGAAACGAAATTGCCCGGAAAATAGTTCTTTGCCTACGCAATCGCCAAACATCTTGGTTTTAAAAGAATGTACATTTCGACTGCTACAGCCGCGGTCTACTTTGCCGGAAGACAGTGGACAAATTTTCGTCGACTCGAACGACCATTTTGCCTAAACTAGTTGAATAAATTTTAGCGTTCACACGGGGCAAGATACTATATCGTTTGCTACTTGCTTGCTATATCGGCCGTGTCTGGACGAGCTGTTTACGGTGTTCTCTACGAGCACTCTTCGATCTTCTACTAAATAATTGCAACTAAATCGCAGATAGATGGACACACGTGTAATTACAAGGGTGCCCGTGCTTGATCAATAACAACGTTCGTAAAAAGATGGAAGGGATCGAACGGGTCGATTCTATCGCTGGATAGTACGCTTCCTCGGGAAGCGTGGGTGGCAGCAAGATGGGGAAGAGGAAAAGGGGAAAAGGGGGTATCGGGAAGAATAGAGGGGACAAGAGAGGGTTCCGGCGTTGATGAGTTCTGCGTAACGCTCGTTATGCAAATGCGGGTAGTAACATCGTACAAACGTTCATTGTAGATTGTAGATCATAACACCATTCGAATTTCTCTCTTCTCTGTACGCCTACACTGCCGCTCATAAGTATACGGACACCTGGGTTAATTTGCAGCAACAGCGTGTGAATTTTACAAATTTTGTATCAAGTTATATCATCAGGATATAAATCTAAATCACGCGTTAGAAGATATTGAAACAATATACTTTAATTATAGTTACATATTCTTTAATATTCACTGTATATATATATATATATATACTTGATATAAAACCTATATGTTACAAGTAGCTATAGCGATTACGAGGAATCAAATCGATTCGAGTATGATTCGACTGTAGTTTTATAATTAAGATACGTCTTGTCACAAAATAAGCTAACGTCCGGATATTTTTGAGCGAGGATGTACATCCAGCGATGGATTGCCAGGTACTTTGAAACACTTCGAATCGTATTCAATGCCGTAAAATTCCTAAAAATCTTGAAAGTTGAAAAGATCGGAAATGCATTTGCGCGACCGCGATTCGCAAAATTTAGGGGGATTACGAGACTTTCGAGACTTTTGTAGACTTGCAAAATTTCCAGAAATTTTAAGGTATTGAAATTGAGCTATTCGGAAGTGAATTTCGACGGTCTCGAAAAATATGAGTGCGCGTCGTACTCGTGGAGACGCACAGTCGATGAGCTGCGATCGATCTTGAATACGCGAGCAACCTCTCGTTTGTGAACATCGTAACGGCGATTTGCGAACATTGCCCGTTTACAGCTTTACAGTACTGGACGAACCGTAAGGAATTTAAAGCAGCTGGGTCACGCGATTTCGTACGCGGTGTTATTTCAACGTTTCGAAAAATCTGAACAGCCTTCCGATCGCCTTTCCCGCCTTCGTGCTGCTCAATGACGCGAACAATCAGCTGCAACATCGCCGGCCAAATGAAAAACCTTCGATTTTATAATACCATATTGATTCTTATAGTTGCGAATAAATTTAGCATAGAATTATTATAATAATTAGCATCAAAGCAACAAGATTTGTAAACCTATTTATTATAAAGGAGATTTGATTCTCAAAAAAGTCGCGAACGTTTATCTCGAAATCTCGAATACGTCGCCACCTAGACAAACCTGACGTCTTCCTTGAAACAGAACAAGTTATTTATTTGGAACATTTTTCCAAATAACGTACAGTTTGGGAGATATTTGCGTGGATCGATTAAAACGAGACACCTTGTATGTATATGAAATAATTCTTTCGAAAATCTAATAAATATTGGCATGCCATGCTGATTGATAAAAACGATACGTAAATGTAGGTATCAGGCTTGTTACGATCAAAGCCAATCCTTACACTGGCTTCGATTCGATGAAAGCAAATGTTGCCAATTAAAGGCACGCATCTCGCGAGCGATATGTATAATCGTCATTGATGACATAAGTTGGTAAACGAGTACAATGAGAACGCGGAACGGAGCATCACGAAAGAAATGAGAAGCATCGGATACCGGGACGTCATATCCGGGCGTGATAGATCGAGCCAAGGTGAGCAGAGGTCGTGAGCGGCCCTCTAATGAAGAAAATCTGTCTTGCATTTTAAAGGACTTCTTATCCCCCTCCAAGGAAACATATAACAATCCTTCGGAATCGAATGTAACAAAATACCAGAACGCGAAATATTACCTACTACTAATGCTTAGTACACTCAATAGTGTACGTACACTCAGTGGTAGTGTACTACACACGGCGGGTAATATTTCCAGGTAATATTTATTAAAAAGTTATGGTAAAGATACAAAATACCAACGGGAATACTGACTAGATCTTCGTATCAACAGAAACATTGACCATGACTATTAATAGCTAATAATGATTATGTTGATTGTAAATCTATTCTTGTCTTATAGCACCGAAACCACAAGTCCATTCCTTCCATACTTCGTGCTTTTATTACAACTTTTTGATAAAGCTTTGTTTAACCTACGTTTATACAACATTTTCGGCTTCGTTACACCCATAAAATACAGCGACAGGGTTCGGCTGACATTCACGCGATACATATTTCTCACAGGAATTCAGAGTGATTCGTTTAGCAACTTTTAAATTGCAAAAGATATCTTCTTCCGACAGCGCCCTTAACGGGGAACTCAATTTTCCTACTGTGCAATCATTTCGTAAGGCTTCGTTTCTATGCGTAATATGAACATAATTAATAATAAGTAGGAAAGCAAAGCTAAGCAGAGATGTTGATTCGTCCATTATATTGTAACGAGTATGTTGCTTTGAATATTCTATTTTCGCATCTCGAAATTTCCCATAAACGCAGGAAAATCCGCGGTCCAACGATTACCAATAACAAGTTGTATTCTTACCGGGCTCGAAATTTTTCTTCATCCGACGCCACTGTCTCGCGTAGACCAAAGCCGAGCATCCTGCGACCAGAAAAAAGAGAATACAGGCACACACTGCAAGGATCAGCGCGACCGTTTGCCAGTCCCACAGAATTCTCTCCTTGGAAGTAGCTGCGCTCCTTGGATAAGGAGACTCGTTCAATACCTAGAATTTCCGTTCCATTCGTTAACGAACAAACTGCAGATACGCAGAGTGTATCACAACACGTGCCTGCGCCCAGGGAGCTATTCCAACAATGGACAGAAGGCATGAAAACAATGAACATACTTCCTATCTGATCTTGTCTCAAATTTATTACTTGAAAGCCATTTCAAGGGCTTTCTACGAAGGTAAACTGTTGCGAACTGTTGAAACACAAAAGTAAATGACTATAACTTTGAAACAAAATCAGGTCGGACGCATGTTCATATGGACTTCCTTTATTGTTTCTCGTGCCCACTCCTGAAATGGGTCTCACGCGTTGTGACACACCCTGTATAATAAATCACTTGTCTTTCAACGTGGTGAATTCAGCTAAGTGGATAACTGGACATGGTTGAGAAATGGATAGATGAATTTCTGATAACCAGCTTAATACGGTAGACCTTATACCTGGTTCTTCGTTTTCGATTGGATATCTGCCTGCGAATTGTCAGCAAAATCCTTCGACTCTTGCCTAATCTGTTGCTGGTCCAGGTCGGGGAACCTCCATAACATCTTCGAGGTAACCGCTTCGAGGCTCCTTTGGCCGGTTTCCGGTCGTTTCCTGGTCGAGAGGAAAGACCAGTCGAGCTCGAGAGCGGAGAGCGGTCCGCAAATAGCATCCTTGTAAATGGCGCAGGGACTCAAAGTGAATTCAGGAGCGCATCTGGTGCAAGGCCAACAGGTGGCACGCTCGACCGACCAAAATTCGAAACCCGGTTTACAGACCGGATATCGGGGAGCGGATGTCGAGCAGCCAGCCTTGCGGAGACCGACCAATAGCAGCAACACGGCCGACAGATATGCCCGATTAGGCTCCCGAGGCATCACCTAAAACAGTTTCCACGCTTGTTACCTTTCAACCAATTCCTTAATCGCTACAGCAATGATAACGATATTAAGGAATATTTTCGTATGCAACCAATGAAAATGTTCGTTGTACAAAACAACGATAAATAATTGCAAAGTCCTCGGTTAACAGGCATTTCTAATTTTTATCGGTTGTAAAATCTCTCAACAAGATACTCGGAGACTAAGTGTTTTCCATCTCGTTAGAATTTGATCACAGTCAATTTCCATTAAATGTATAAATCTCTAATCCTAGCAATTGAATTGTAAACTTGAGAAAAGGGCATCCTTAAACGAGGCAGGAACGGTAAATAGCAAATAGCAATAAATACGATAATTGATAAAAACTTAGCAAATAATTATCATGTATTTGAATTAAAATGGCAGTAAAAGAAATGGTAATATACAGGCTCGTTTTAATCGGTCCACGCAAATATCTCCTAAACTGTACGATATTCGAAGGAACGTTTCAAATAAAACTTGTTCTGTTTCAAGGGGGACGTCTTATGACGACTACCAGGTTTGTCCAGGTGGAGGGGTTCTCGAGATCTCAAGGTGACCTTTGGTTTCTTAAATGGAACTATACATTGTTTTTTATACACAGTTCTCGATGCAGTATTTAATTCTCTAAAAAAGAGTATTAAGCTACCTCTGTCCGCAATCAAAAGTTATAGAATTTCCTTTATAATTTTAATTTTATTTTAATGTTATAATAATTCTTTAAAAATTTTAATTTTAATTGATAAATATTTATTAAGAAAATAGTTTTTACATCGAGAGATACGAAAACAAAATATTGATTATGATATTGATGCAATAATTATAACGATTATATCGTAATCATATAAATAATTCTAATTTATATTAATTTTATTGACTCTATATATGTAGAAGAAAAGTGAAAGAAAAGATAAAACATTCGTGAGGAGAAAAATGTATTTTTTAAACAACTCGTTGAAACAATCGAGCGTGTAAAGTGGCCATTTAACCGGCAAAACCGGCCAGACCGTTTCCACTTCCGGCTCGATTGCGATGTAATTACATCCGTAGTTGTATCCCGAGCGGAGTATAGTCATGAGTATGCGTACGCACGTGCATTAGAATAGTTTTGACATGAATCAATTGACCGCGATTTGGTTGTGATTTTGCTGCGATTTTTCTTTAACATTAGTATATACATATACATGTATACGTATCATGAGCTAATCGTTAACGACAAATATACTGTAATTAGTGAAACGTGTTTCTCAGCAACTGCACATTTTAATAAGATTAGTTCGTATGGATTGTCCTCCAACGTCAACAATCTACATATTAATTAATTCGCAAATGTTCAGTATTCTAAATTAAACAAAATTAAACAAAAGGTATAGTAGTAGTAGATTTCGAATTACAATTAAGGTTCGATTCAATCGGTCATTGGATGAATGAAATGATTAGAAATAGAAAATTGTGTCGCTCAAATAGAAAGCGTAACGTTCTATCCGAGGCGAAGGTTTCTCCCGGGCTATTTAAAATTTGATGCGCGCGCTTCTACCAATCGTACTTCTCGATTGCGTGGCAAACATACGCAGTTCGCGTACCAGAATCACGGCAACACAAAACGACTGTACACCGTAGATCTCGATACTTTGGTCAAGTTCTTTGACAAAAGTTAAGGGCTAATGTAAAGATTTATAATGCATAACCCTAATAACAAATTCATAATTAATTACTTAAATTATTCGATATTAAGTAATCATAATTTGAATCGCCTATAATATAGAACTCACTTTATCGATATTAAATGTAACATACGTATTACATTTACCTCGAAAATAATTTCTGAACGCGATATAATTTTATTAAATATTTTGTAGTTTAATTAATAGGCTATGAACTGTACTATCGTTAAGAGATTTTACTGTTGTTTGGATTTTATGAACTTATAAATAAATTTATATAATTTAATAATTTTGCACTGTCTTTCAATATAAAATAAAATTTGATTCAACCAATCAATATCTATATCAATTCTTTAGTATTAGTATCGTAATAACTGCTATTAACATATATTATACGACCATTCATAAATCTCATTGACATTCTCTACGTTCGCTGTGTCATTGAATACGCGCATAAAAGTCAACTAAGCCATTTCGCTATATTTTACATCTTATCACAAATGCACTTTAAATTAGATCTTCCAACGCTTTTTAGTTTTATTTGTTTTATAATTATAATCTTGTTAGAAAATCGTAATACGTGAAATAATTTAAGTATAATCTTTATTCAATTTAAAGTAACTTGTTGATAGATTTATCTTTGGCAATTATGTGCATCATAATACAAACTAATAAGTATATATGAATTACTATAAGATATGCTCGTCAGACCAAATATTAGATCAACTATCGTCAAACAAATAGTATACTACTAAAATTTTACAAAGAAAGATAGTACCTACAATGAAAAGTGTAATAAATCAAATCAAAAAAATGACTAGAAGCGAAAATATTTTATCAAATTAGAATAATACTTAAAGAAATACATACTGACAGTTCATTTATATAAAGAAATGTATGTCTATATAATGATACATACGCTGCCTTCGATAAATGCAGGCCTGTCATGACGCAATCCAATCGATGTATCCAAGATCGATCACCGGGAGAGAAACCGACAAAACATCCAGGATACACAAGATATCATTGAACTTTCCATTCGAACGAGATCACGATTGATTTATTTAGACCAAGTTCTACGAGTCCTAAACCTTCTTAGAATCAAAGTTAACAAAAATCCTTTTTCCGCATATTGGAATACAAGTAGAGAAAGGCGGTATTTCAAAAAATCTCCACTGCCACGAAATAGACGCGCACCGCCCGCCGACCACAATACAACTGACTAGACTGGTTATTCTAATTTCCGCCCACGATCCTCCCTTAGAAAGAGAACGCGTTCATGAAAAAGAAAGAGATGTTGAAAGGAAAGAGATACGGAAAGAAACTTAGAGCTGGAAGAAGATGAAAGAAGACAGAGGGAGCCACGCGGTGAAACACAAAAAAAGAAAAGTAGCGATGGCTTCAAACGTCACTACCTATCGTTGACAGTACAGTTTTGTAGCAAAAAGATAATGTTTCGCTAACTCTAAATGTATGATCATTGCTAATTGTTATATCCCTTATTATCAAGAACATAATGAAATCCGAGATACATTAGATGCATTACATATATTAGATATATTCCATGTGTAATTAAGTTAAAGTAAATAAAGTGAAATATATTAGAATTTAATTAACATGTCATTTCTTTGTAACATATACAAACATATATACAACATATGTAAAATATACAAAATATATGAACAAAATTAAATATTGTAACTTATAACTATATAACTTAGGATCAATGACATTTCGTATGTGTGTGTGTGCGCGCGCGCGTGTGTGTCTGTGTGTGTGTGTGTGTGTATAATTTTGACAATCTCATTGAAAAAATTTTAACACAACTTTATCAGATTCTAATGAATTCCTTTAATATATATGTTATTACACAAATTTTGCATAAATGTTTTTTTCTAATATTTATATCAAAGAACTTTTGAAATTTTTTTTAATTTGTCAAGGAAAATGTTAATTTCAAATTTTAAAGGTAAAGAATATAGTGTAGAAAATATAATACATCTGATAATAATACATACAAAATATTAATTCAAGTTTATCAAGTTAATAGTTATACAATATTTATATACATATGTTAATGATTTTAATTCATGTTTAATTTTTTTAGTCAGAATGTCGACATTCGGTTAGTTTATAAGCATATAAGTACATTAAATTTGTTAGATACCATTAAATTATTTACAAAAAAATATTTATCTAACTCGCTGTAAAAAAAGATAGTCTTTTACTTTCGCGCCATCTTGAATTACTGAACGATTGTCTTCTAAGAAAACAGTGATAGTCTAGTTATGAAAACTGAAACTAAAATAAAACAAAGCCTCGGTAGGATAACGTTTTAAGATATGATGTCTTAACAATAAACTGGATATTGATTTTTCCTTTAAATAACTTTTAACTTGTTACATTTATTAAAAACAATTCCAAAGTTCAAACATTGAATGTCAATAAGATTTTATGTAGTTAATAATTTTCTAACTTAAGTATCAAAACTTCGAGATATTTATATATCTAATTCTTCCTAATATTTTATTGATATAGAATTCGATATTTAATTATGTGTAAATAAAATTAAGAAAATTCTAACCTTAAAACTGAATATCATACATTCATGAAACAAATAGAAGTTATTATTTATTATTTTTAAATTATTAGTACATGATACTTTTATACTAAATTTTACTCATAAATGTCTTTGTTAATATAAATATGACTTTAAGTGACCTTAATACTTTAAATTCGATATAATTTTCAAATTAATACTACTAGTTTTCTTAATGTTTAAATGTTTAAATTAATGAGATGAAAACATTTTGATTTACCATGTGTTAATAAAATTTTAAATACATTTTCAGATTCCTCTAAGGAGGCATCGACAAAGCAAGCAACCTTAACAGTTGGTGTGATTTTCATTGCTTCGTTATCAGCATTATTTTATGCTTATACTAGTTTTCCAGAACTTACTGAGTAAGAAAAAATTATAATAAAGTTTTATATAAAGAAATATTTTAATTTACTATATTACAGAGATGAGCGACAATACATGAAATTGCCATTACATATTGAAGAAGCTAAAAGTTTGGGTAAACTTCTCGGACGATATAAAGATCTTTATTATTTTCAAGTGCTTGCTGGATTATTTATTACATATGTTTTGTATCCTTCGATATTAAATCTTTTAATTTCAGAATAATTTATAAACTTTAAAAATATGCTATTTCATATTTATCTAAGTAACATTCTACTTTTCACATATAATATTATATTCAATTATTTTTAAATGTTAACATATAAGTATTTAAAAGTATAATTTATAGGATAACCCTTAACATAGATTTAGCTTACAAACTTTTGCTATTCCAGGTTCTATTTTCCTTTCGATCCTTTCCGGTTTTCTTTTCCCCTTTCCTTTAGCTTTGTTATTAGTGTGCAGTTGCAGCGCAATAGGAGCATCACTTTGCTACTTTCTTTCTTCACTTTTGGGACGTAGATTACTTTTTAAATATTTCCCAGAAAAAGCAAGGGAATGGACGTTAACAGTAAAGAAGCACAAAGATCACCTCTTTAATTATATGCTATTTCTTCGAATAACTCCATTACTACCAAATTGGTTTATAAATTTAGCCAGTCCTGTAATTGGAGTGCCTCTTGTACCATTTGCTTTAGGCACATTTTTTGGAGTTGCTCCACCATCTTTTGTTGCTATTCAAGCAGGTCAAACATTACAAAACTTAACTTCATCTTCTGACGCATGGTCGTGGAATAGCATTATAATATTATGTATATTTGCTGTATTATCATTAGTACCTGTTTTATTTAAACAAAAACTACAACAAAAATATGATTAAACTTTAGGCAAGAAATTTTGAACAGATTTATTTATTTAAAGAAATATGTTCTTTATTTTAATATTTAAAACTTAAAGCAAACTAAGTTGTTTTTACAAAATTCAGTTCCAATAAACAAAAATTTTTTTTTAATAGTATTACACTGTTATATAAAGTCTTAAATACAATAGATTCCGTTTTCTTTTCTTTTTTCTAATTGTAACTTAATTTGTATCAATTCCACGTGTTGATGTTTTTTCTATTTTTTATACTGTAATATCATGCATTTATTAATAAATTGCAACTTTACAAAATGTGCACAAATTTAGATTGTTATTTCGTAAATATTAATGTATTTTGTTTTATATAAAATCAGTTGTATGTTTTTCACAAAAGCAGTTATTTAGAAAATTGTTTAAAGGGAAAGGGATAACAATAAAACCAATTGTACTAGTGAAAAATTCTTGTAATGGAAACATAGTTATATAAAATTAATTTAATTGAAAGAGTAATTCAGCAGAACGATGTCATATAACTAATGGTAATACTAGTTGAATTCAAAGCTGGAAGGCTGACTGGTCGCCAATACCACCAGTTATACCATACTAAAAGAGAAACATAATTTTGAAAGTAACTTGTTTAATGTATCAATTATGATATATGTAATATTCAAAACATTAATTTAAATTAATGGACACTCATTTCTGTTAATGTTAGACACTGTCAAAAATAAAGTAGATAGTTTAAATAATAAAACGTATGTTCATCAACTTCTTTAACTGACTATAAATTAAGATACTTACAAGCTTTTCCAGCAGATAATAATACTATGACGGACTCGCAAGATGCACTACATTCTGGACTTGCTATCATTTTTATCAATCTTGTACCAGCTGTACACCTTATCATTATATTACTACATTCAGGATTTGGCTAAAGTTTTAGAAATAGTATTTATTAAAGAAGTTATTCTGCAAGCAATATGCTTAATTCGAACATAACATTATTTTTAACATCTATTGTCAATTAAAATAATACTGCAGACATATATTGAAATATTACAGCTATTTTGTAATGCTTCTTGCAACAAACATTTTGAATATTACTATTTACACGATAATTAATTTTATTAATTGTTTTTATATTGATGTTCTTTATGAAGAAATATTTCATGCAAACCAAAAGCTTTTAATAAAACAACATCTTACTAAAGAGTAAGGTGGAGAGTTTGGTTCATCGAAAAAAATAAATCTTTCTGTGCTTTGTTCCCACCAATTTGGTGTATCAACAGGTTTTGGAAATAACTTTCTCAAAATTCTTCCTGTTGTCATGCTATTAATTCTCCATGTAATATGGTTATTTAAATTTTTGGAACGATTTAAATCCATATTTTTTTCCATAATATCTTGAATATCTCTAAAATGTTAAAGCTTTTATTTACAAACTTTTGTTTAAGGCACCTTAGTATTTTTGTTTATATGTGATACCTGTAAGTTTTATTGTTAGAAAATACTCTCATAGCATCTTTCTTAAATACTCCTGGATTTTGCCACAATAATTGTTGTATATCTTCCATATGAACTTGAGATAAATTTTCTGTTTTTGTATAAGGAATGCCAAGATTAAAAGATCTAGATATATGATGGCTACTTAAATCAGGTACAAAATGTACAACGCTACAGGGCCAACAATCCATATCATTTACATAAAAATATGGATTTTCTAATATGCACCATTCATCATATAATTCTAAAAGGCAAAAGTATAAAAACATATACATAATTGAATAAATCAAGTAGGAACAATATGAAATTTTAATGAAAAACTATTATTAAAATCAATTATTGTTAATGTCATATAAAGTGAGATTTAAGAAATAACTACTGATGTCTTATATTCCAATATATATTTATTGTATATCATCTTTTTCTTTTTGTAATTTACATGTTTTGTCTATATATATACTTCTATATCTTTATAAAAAATTTTTTATCAAATTCTATAACGATAATGAATGATTTAATGACAATAAAATATAAAAAATTTAATGAAAATTTTAAGTAAATATTTTCAAGCCGCCGCTAATGAAATTGTTAAGAAAATATAGTATGTCTAACATAAATTGTAATATCAACATACCAGATAAAGAGGGATAATGTTGAATTATTGGTACAGCTATTTTTCTAAGTAATTTTAAGCCTGGATAGATGGAATTCTGTAAATTCCTCAGTAGCATCACACCTAAGAACTTTTTATCAAAGGATATAAAACATATAATTATTATAAATAGTAATGTAACCATACTTTTCATAAAGAAACGAAAATTAACTTTCTTCTTTTTCTTCTCAAGAGTACGAAAGGAATTTTGTAAAGCTTTATTGATTTCATTTTCCGTAATATCATTTTCGCGTGCAAATTGACGGATCTTTTTCAACTGTTTTCTATACACCTCCAAATCAACCATTTTTTAAGAAACAAAATAAAAATGATAAATGAGAATTAACATTTATTGGAATCGATAATATATAATGGCATATATATATTGTGTAATTTACAACATTTTAATAAACATTCCCATAGCAATTAAAAATATGTATGTATGTATACATCGTATTCCATTACGAATTACAAAATGAAGTAAATATACGCTAGATCTGCAAATCTATATTTAAACACAGCTGTGCTCTCTATCAGGAGATTGTTGAACTACTTATGATACTAAAATGAAAATAATATATAAGGATGCAAAGTCTATTCTATATACTCGTCTGTGATATGGCCATTGACTAAATATATATATTAACTATTTGACTAAATACATTATACATTGACTATTAACCTGACATAATATGCAATCTTGCGTCATACGTCGAAGATGCCTCTTGTTTAGATCTAAAATTTTTGCGCCTGTTTCCACGCACCTCCACGCTTCTCCACCCGCTTCCGCCCGATCATATTCAAAACCATTTTGCAATAATTTAAACAAGTGAAGGAGATTTTAACGTCAAATAAGATTACTTTTAATTCACCATGTCGATAAAATTAGTTGTAGCTAATTCTAATGATTATTCATTATATGATTCAATATATTACTTGCTATGTAGTTATATTTAAAATCTAGAATATCATTTACATTATAACAAATGCTATGAATTATTAATTCCTTAAATATTACATAAATTGCGATTTTATTATTTACACTAGTTCTAAACAAATACACGTAGGATAATTATATTGTCAAAATAAGTATGAATGATACGTTATTCACGTCAGCATTAAGTTAAATTTGTTAATACACACGCACACGTGCGTTCTTAAATTCCATTAATAAATAGATTTTGTTAAACAAATTAATGTAACAGTAAGTGGCAATATCATCTGTTCTTGTCGCACAATCTTGCGTTCTTTGTCTTATGGACAAACTATGTGATGACATCTATCAAAGGAGGAAGGAACAGCGACTTGGGGAATTTGAGGACAGATGGCACTACATGGTTTGTCCGTAGACGAAGAACGCAGGATGGTGCGACAAACCATGTGCTGATATCTATCGAAGGCGAAGGGAACAGCGACTTGGAGTATGAGAAGATAGATGGCATCACATGGTTTGTCCGTAGACGAAGAACGCAAGATCGCGCTGCAAAGGCAGACTACATGAATGATCATACACGGAGAGAGATTATTTTATTTTCAATATATGTAATAATTAAGTATTACACATATATATAAATATCAATACACATTATTCTAACTATTATACCTACATAAACAATGTGTTTTACTTGAATTACTTATTTGTTTTTCCTTTTTCAACTTCTTCAGGAGTTTCAGCATATAATTTGTTATATAATTTTGCGTATTCCACCTTAAGTTTCTCTCTTTCTGCAAAATATTTTGGATATCTAGCTTTTTCAATTGGATCCCAATAATCCATTACAGAATCTGGTGGTATTACAAAACGTCCATGACATATACCACCTGGACTATTAGGAAACTTTGATGGATCAGGATGTGAATTATTAAACAATTCTTCTTCACCTTCTAATAGTAGTTGTTTAGCTATACGAGCATCTGGTATATTCCGATTCTTTTCAAAACGTTGTCTTAATAAAACT
Source organism: Bombus fervidus (assembly GCF_041682495.2). Classification (NCBI taxonomy): domain Eukaryota; kingdom Metazoa; phylum Arthropoda; class Insecta; order Hymenoptera; family Apidae; genus Bombus; species Bombus fervidus. Next base: position 8,322,256 of record NC_091534.1, on the reverse strand, counting down.
GCATTATATCTAAATCAAAAGAATACATAATAATGAATATTTATTCAAAACTTTTTAATCAAGTATTAAAACTTAAAATAAACAGTTACATCTACAGTTATATATAATAAAAGTAGATAATTATAAAATGTTAAAAATAATTCAAAACATAAATTTATTGAATCTTCAAAAGTAAGTCTATTAGAAGTAACAGCTTATTTCATATTATTATCAATTTTATATAAATAATAATAGTAATAAAATTCATAACAAAATTATATAACAAGACAAGTGAAACTATGTACACAATGTATGATATCCTGAAAAACTATGATAGCAGTACGATTAAATTAATATTTTGATACTAATTGGTAATAAATAATATTTGATATCAAAAATAATGGTTTTTTATACTACTAGATGTAATCTAAACATACTTTTACCTAAATTCGTGTCTTTCAATATTCTGATCTTCTAACGCACGTATAGCGCGTTTATAAAGACTACATACTTTTCTAGTATGACTAATAAAAGGTGATGGTAGTTGGGCCATTCCTATGTAGACTCGATATTAATTCACTTAGATATTGGTATTGTTCTGCTTACTTTAAAATTACTTAACCAATTCGAGGATTAACTGTTCCTTAGTCATGAACTATATGATGCAACTGAACTACAGATAGTATTGTGAGATTATAAAAATCGCAATGATCATAAATTGCCCTGTTACTAATTATTTTTAATGATTATTATTATATTACAAAATTACAGTAATAATAATCTTTATAAAGGTCCTATGTATAGAAAAAAATATAAAATTTGTTAAATCATAAGAGAAGTACAAGCAATGTTAATATAATTTTTCTTTTATTTTTCATTTATTGCGTTTCGCATTTTGTTTCACTATTATGTTGAGATTTACATTAGCATATATTTATTTTAAATTTATTAAATATTAGATAATATTATCAGTATATGAATTTTTTATGTATTAAAGTATAGTAAGTACATCGAAAGAAAATGTTATTTTGAAGCATAAGAAAGCTAAAATAATTATAGCAAAATTCAAATAATATATGTAATCTAAAATAGAAAAATATTACAAATAGGATGCTTCCGGTTAAACAGCGCGACGGAAGTCTAGTTAATCACAAAGAATGGCGATTGTCGTTTTATTTACGTTACGGGTTCTTTATTTTTCAGCATACTTAACGACTAATTTTTAAGACGCGACAAGGACCTTAGCCTTTTCAACAATTAAAGAAACTTTCAATCACATAGTTGTGCGATGAACTCAAGACTTATAATTTACTTTAAACAGCAATATTTGTGGCAAAAATCTTTAAAATTCGAATTAACCAAAAAATCCAACCTTCAATTTTCTCAAATAAGTAAATCGTTTCAATTTCACTAAAAAAATTTGATCGTAATATTAAAGTACAATTTTATATAATTTATTTTCTTTTACGTACCTTGTTTACTTAATTCACGAATTAACAGTAAAAATAAATGTAACCATTAATTTAATCTTATTTAACTATTAAATAAATTTCCAGTATTTATATTACGAATCAAGCTTGAAATTTTCATCCAATATAAAGATTTGATTTAGTCATCAAGTTAAGAACATAGGATCGAGTTTCCAATATTGACATTGTTTACTTCTTCGAACGATTTTCAACGGACGAAATGGTGCCGACGATGCCGCCTGATTCGCATAAAATTTCGCTGAAGATCATTGAAGCGATAAAACAACATCCAGTTTTATATAGTGCTGAAGTGAAAGGTTCTTCTATTAAACTTCAGGAATTTCGGCAGAAGGTTTGGAAGAGGATTTCGGATGAACTTGGTCTTGATCGTACGAACTCCTTTTTTTCTTTCACTGTTTTCGGATAATTTTGTATGTTCGTTAGTATATCATCGCTATACAATATTTCTACTGCCAAAATGTTTTCTTTAATTTTTCTGCATAGTTTGGAAAATTATATACATATTAATTTCGTTTTATTAATTTTATTGTGTAAATACTGCGAAAGTTTAAGTAATAAAACGAAATTTAAATAACATTTATTTAAAAAAACATGGGTAGAAGTATGTATAATAACCAGTATTAATTTCAAGTTTATGTTTAAATGAATATTACTGCATTATTTAAAAGATAATATAATATTTAATGGAATATGTGGTTATTCATTGCGTTAAAACGTTTTATTTTATTTTATACAATATTTATTTTGATACCTATGAAAAAATATGAATTTATACATCTGTAATATTTTTTGTTCCTTATAATTAAAGCTTTTGAACCTACGTTTGTTTGCATTTATAAATTAGAATTGTTAAATTTACTGTTATAAATTGATATGTATATAGATATAATTAATATGTTTTTAGCCACCTGGGTGAGATTAAGATGGAAAAATTTAAGGGATACTTACTGCCGTATACTTAAATATAAGAATAGAACGGAAAAAGGAGTTCGTAGGAAAAAATGGATTTTTGAAGATCATCTTAGTTTCTTAAAGTTTCCGTAAGAATAATATGTAAATTCTTAATTATTTTCTATATAATAATAATTTTACTAAGCTTATGTGATATATATTCTATTTATTAATTTTATACTGTTTAACTTTATTTAATACTCAAACAAAATGATTAAATATCAATAAAAGTCTATATTTAGGTATGAATCGGATTATCAACCTCAAAGTATAGAATTAACTGAAGACTACATTCAGGATATAAATGCAGGTGGAATTAGTTCTGAAGGTCTTTTAGAACAATTAGAAGATCGTAATGATGAAGATTATAGTGAATATTTAGAAGTTTTGGAAGAAACGACTGCAGATCCAGTGTTGGATCGTGATTCTATGGAATTAAATGATAATGGTGATAACGTAGTAAAAAGTATAGAGGTAGGAAATGCAATGCATCATGATATTGATTCATATGCTCAGCAAATTCAATCAAAATATAGAAAAATAAGACCGAAAAAAGTGAAAATTGAATCATTGGAAGTGCCTGCAACCTACAGTATCTTAAAAGCTTCACCTTTTAAAAATAAAACAATTGATACACCAATATTTGTTAATGCACCAGCTGCAAATAATTCTGTAAAGAATTCTTCTAAAATAGAAGTAAGTTGCAATTTTCGAAACTAGTATGTATTTCCTAATTGCAATTTATTATTCTTTAATTCAATATATGTTTCAGGATACACAAAATAATTATGACCAAGTCTACCTAGCTCCTGAAGGAAAAAGTAGTATAGAGCTCTTTTTTGACAGTATGGCACAAACTGTCAAGCGACTCCCTCCAAAAGCTCAAGCAGATATTAAAATGAATATTTGTAAAATTGTAACAGAAGCAGAACTTAAGTATTCTGGACGTAACACACCCCAAAGTACTCAACAATTTATAGCACCACCTGGAATGATTCCTAAGCTGGTTCTCATTCCATGTAATATGATTGATGGACAAAATAACAAAGGTTGATTATTTCTAAGAATAATTATTTCTCCTGGGAGAATTATTGTAATTTATTCTAAAGTATGAAATTGGTTTTTTCTATCATAAAAGAATGCAACACACAACAACTGACGAATATTGAACTAAGAAAGTAGTTTAAATAAAAATGATTTTTGTATTCAGTACTGTGTTTTATCTTTATATAGCACACTGAAAGAAATACTATATACATAAATGCTGTCGTTATATTTTAAGCTGTTGTTATATATAAATATAGTTATTTTAATAGAACCATTGTCGTCTTAAAACTTTCCATTTATACCCATATCTTAACAAAAGTTTCTTAGTAAATTATCAAATATGTATGTATAAATGTAATCTTTGAATGCATATAATGTATTAAAATAATTAAAAAATAAATGGTATCTATAGATATATGTATACATATGATGCATGTATAATATATTATACGTGATATCATTTATTTTTATGCAATACATTTATCATTCATACGATAATTGTAAATATAAGAAGTAGATATGACAACTCTTGTTTTATAAATTTATACATGTATTCATTCCATAAATAATTTTACTATTGTAATTATGGTGTATCGTAACCTAATTCTATTAATTTGTCAGTGTATTTAATATGTCAAATTTGCAATGTATTATCTATAATATTTTCTAACTGAAATAATAATAGATTTTAAATATTAAATCAATTTATATACAGAGAAAATTACAACATATTGAATATAATTTGCGACATCATAAGATTTATTAACAAAGATGCGTGTTTTATCTTAATCTGGTTTTGATGATATGACGGTATTTCATAAAAAAGAATTATCTAATTTTTCAGTGTTTATTAGAATGTTATCGTTCGTAAGAAATTTTATATAATTATGAGATTACCAGTTAACGAAGCAGTAGCAGGAAAATTTTAGTTTGAATTAAAGTATGTATAAACTTTGAGCAGTTATAAAAATGTTACGTTCTTTTGTTAAATTGGAAGTGCAAAATAATGTTCTACAAAGATGTGTGTTCTCACAAACAAAAAGAACTTATTCAAAAAAGGTAAACAATAATATTGAGGTTAATAATTTAAGTTATTTGTTTTTATTTGTTTAATTTAAGTTATTTGTTACTGCTAATTTATTTAAATTTAAAAACTAATCAATTTAGTATTATTACTACTAATAGTATTACTAATTGTTAGAATTTGAATATGAAACAGTACAATTTAAAAAAGCAATTCCTTGTTTATAACAAGTTTGAAATAAACTCATTTGTATTAAAACTTCTTTTATTTTATTACTTTTACATTACTAATCTAAACTCAGTTCATTCTTCAAAATTATTGTTTCATAATTGAAGTAACTTGATTTGACGCAAGCTTTAACATTGCATTATAAAAATAAATATGCAAAGATAACGTCAATGATCTTGGAATAATCTTCAAGAGCAATGATAATAATTCAGATTTTTAATTTAGATAGGTTGCCTTGCATATAAGTATATCACAAGGTCCTTGTATCGACTGAGAAAATAAATTTGTTAATATTAAACAAGGAATTGCTTTTTTAATCAAATAAAACAACTTTATAATTCTTTTCAAAATATATAAATTGTAAATATAGTATTATATAATAGAATGCTTTTAATATCTGTACATGTAATTTTAAGTTATATGACATTCATCAATTTTGTATATCTAATTGGAATGCCAATTTAATAAAAGATGATAAGAGAAATATAATACAACATTTTTTCAAATTTATATTAATCCATGTAATTTCTCAGGATAATCCAGATAAAATTGTACCAACTAAAAAAGATTCTAACTCCATAATACCAAAAACACTTGAAAAAGGTTTGGCATCGATAAGAGAATCTCTTGTTACTAAGAATGTTGATGATATATTAGCTGAATGGATGGGTCGGCCACAAACAGTTCCAAAAGTTTGTGATGTTGTAATAATTGGAGGTGGGATAATGGGCAGTTCTATAGCATATTGGTTGAGAAGCCGAGTTTTTTCAGAACATTTCAAAGTTGTAGTAATAGAGAGAGATCCTACGGTACGTTCTTCAGAAATTATGTTTTGCAGTTGCAGTATAAAAATAATTTAGAAATTATGTTCTACAGTTTAAGTGAATATAATAATATGAATATAATATCCAGTTTCATGAAAATTAGAGGGCTTGTTCTGAAAGATTGAAATTTATTCAGTTGAATTTACCAAATAATGATATAATCAAATAAATAAATTATTTAATAAGTAAATGTAAATTTTATTTTCAGTATACTACAGCGTCAACAGTTCTTTCTTGTGGGGGTTTACGTCAACAATTTTCTCTGAAAGAAAATATTGAAATGTCTCTTTTTGGTGCAGAATTTTTACGTAACATCAATGAATATTTGGGCATTCAGGGAGAACCCGCAATTGATCCATATTTCCATCCATATGGTTATTTAACATTAGCATCTGAGCAAACTGCTGGAATATTAATAGAAAATTCTAAATTACAAAATTTCCTTGGAGCAAAAAATATTATATTATCAGCTGCTAAATTGAAAAGTATGTTTCCTTGGATAAATACAGAAGGTATCGAACTAGGTTGTTTAGGATTAGAAAAAGAGGGTTGGTTTGACCCGTGGGTTCTTCTTTCTGCTTTTAAAAAGAAAGCACTACAATTGGGAGCAAGATATATTTATGGTGAAGCGCAAGGTTTTACTTATAAAAACGGGCAAAACACGGATCAACTAGATGGATTAATTGTAAGACTTAAGTCCAATTTTGTTAAAGTAATATATTAATTATCACTCCAATTTTTGATATTCAGTATTATATTTACATTACTGTTAAAAATTATCCAAATGTTTGTTTATTTTTGATGCAATTTTATTACAGTTCCTCAAGAAATAATTGTATATTAATAAATAATGACTACATTCAATATTATTATCTCATTATAATAGTACATTAAAACTGGTTTTAAATAACTAACACATGTGGAGTGACATAATTTCACTAAATGAGTAGTAAGATAAAAATTTATATCAAAACAGTTTGAAAATATTGTTTTATTGCTAAACTATCCATAAGGAAGATTGTGTGATTAAAGCAAGTAATAATTATTTGAAGCCAGTAGAAACATCAATAAAATATATTTCAAATTTCTATATATCATTAGTGGATTTTTTTTTTAATTTTTTGATTATTAGTTTCTTATTAATTTATACATTTTCTAATATTCATATACTGTTGTTACAAATCAGTTAAAATGTCAGGATGCTTATGAGCAGTAGTGTATATATATCTGTGCAATTTATATTATAAATGATAGTAATAATATTAATATATAATTTATAAACTAAATAATATTTGAAGTTAATATATTTATTATTTTTCATAATAATATTTAAATAAATCATATACATATATACATAAGCATGTACATGCAGAGACAAATATATAGAAATATTCTGTAATATACAAGAAAAAAGAAGTATGCAAAGTATGCAAAACTGTGCAAAAGTGTATATCTATTTATATATATTTTAGCATACTTTAACATTTATTTTATTTTTATTCTATTAGTATTTAACAGTTAATCTCTTTTTACTTTTTATTAGGTAAGAACCAAAGAGGGTGAAATACATAATATAAAATTTGCTATAGCCGTTGTAGCTGCTGGAGCTTATAGTGGACAAATTGTTGACAAATTGAATAGTGTTCAAACAGAACGTAGATTACAGCAAATAAATTTACCTGTTGAACCAAGGTAATCATAATTTCATGTTGTGAAAAAGTTTGAATAAGTATGAAACGAAAGTTTATATTAATACTATTATCATTTATTAATATGAATCCAACACAAATATTGTTGGTGTTATAGGAAAAGATTTGTTTATTGCGTTCATTGTCCTGATGGACCAACTTTAAATACCCCATTATTGATAGATAATACTGGAACATTTCTTAGGTAAACATTATTCATAAAATAAAAGTTGTTTCTAAAAACTAATATTTTAAAACTAAATATCTTGTTTATACATAATATCTTGTGTTTACTACTAATTAAATATCAATATTTATTTTAGGAGAGAAGGTCTGGCAGGTACGTATATTTGTGGAAGATCACCAGAGGAATCCGAAGAACCTAGTACTGAAGATTTAAGTATTGACTATGATTTCTTTGAAGAAAAAATTTGGCCTATACTCGCACGGAGAGTCCCAGTTTTTGAAAAATTAAAAGTTTGTGTTTGATTTACATATAATAGAAATATGATACAAATACACTGATATGTATTGGATTGTCCGAAAAGTGTCTTTCTTTCGCAAACGTGTTTTTTACAACAGTGCATCTTCATATAAACGTGAAACCAAGTCTATGAAATGTCGCAATGTTTATCTCAACATAACAAAATGGATCACACGTAATTCGACAAAATAATATAAAACAAAAAACATTGTGCGTCTATTATTTTCTCATAAACGAAAGAAACTTTTCGGACAACCTAATATATTAAAGTTATATATACGAATATATTGATAACATTTGTATTATTACTCAAATTACTTAAATTAAGTTATTTACTTTAATAGCTTTTAAAATGCAATTTTTTATACTATTTTTACAGTTAAAGTCTTCTTGGGCAGGATATTATGAATTCAATACATTTGATCAAAATGGAATAATTGGACAACATCCATATTATCGGACATTATTCTTTGCAACTGGATTTAGTGGACATGGAATTCAACAGGCACCCGCAGTAGGTAGAGCAATTTCAGAACTAATTGTTGATGGCGAATATAAAACACTTGACCTATCGAATCTTGACTGGAATAGAATTATTTATGGTAAACCTGCATATGAAAAGAACATTATTTAAAATATATGCATTTGATTGTAATAAAAATTTATTATATTTGCATGTATATAATAATTTTAATAATAGAATACAAATAGTATTTTATGTATTTTGCAATATACATAATAATATTTATAGAGATTAACTTTAAAATTTAGATTTATTTTAAATGATTTATACATAAATATGTTTAATACAGAAAAAAATTGGTCTTAAATTCATCAAATATTATAATCTGTATTAATTAATTAAGTCTATTTTGTTTTATTTAATATTTGTTATTATAATTAATATTTTGTTTTAAAGGATGATTTATAAATAAGTATTTAGATAGTTAAAAGTATACATATGATGTCAATAAAAAATATGTAATAATCTTTAATAATTTCAATGTCTTAAAATAAAATCTTGTGAGAATTTGGCAGTCACATTATGGAATGTAAAATTCTGTGTATTTACTGCGTGCACCTCACGAAAAAGACGAGATCGTCAGTACTGAAAGATATTTGTCTCATTATGCTGTATATTGTAAAATAGATTGTTATTATCGTAAATGAATAATAATTATGGGGAAAGACCATCACCGCCTGTGCAAAAATATTACTAGTTGTGAATATTATTCTGGGTACCATCAGTGGCCGTTCGGGACGGAACTTGAAATACTTTGAAATATCAGTATTTTGTATTTTTTTTTCTATAATCTACATGTGCAAATTAGCCTACAAATAACTTAAGATTCTAACAAAGATAAACTACGCTATATTATGTATAATAAAATAACAAAGTTTGGAATCCCAAAGTCTATTTTCATCTTTTAACACAAATATTAATATGTAAAAATGAACTATTTATGCATCAATTTTTAAAAAATCGACAACTTTTTAAAAAATGTCTCTTATAAATCTTAAAATTGTGGTCAATATAATTAATATATGTATATGTATATTATTTTATATAGTATTATGTGTAGGATATGAAGTACATATTAATATAATTCTAGTTGTAGTTACTTTCATTATTGAATAAATAACATCCCCTACATTGAATTATAATTAATATGTTTAATGTTTTCAAAATTAGCTTTTTTTGTTAATACTGAATATGAAATATTAGGTATAAGTATGCTTTTTTTAATAAGACAATTAAAGAAACATAAAATAACAACGAAAAATAATTTTAGTTACATAAAATTTCATTGTAATATTTATTTATTAAAATAATATTTATTTTGACTCGTTTTATATAGTGCAACAATATGTGCATGTGAAATTTTATCATGATATATATATATAAATCATAAGCAATATATAAAATAACAATCATGTATCATATCATATAATAAAAAAAAAATAGTGTTGAAAAAGCAGAATATTAATATAATAAGAAATAATAACAAATAAGTATAAAATTTATCTCCCTATTTAAAAATTGATCACAGAAAAGGTAAAAAACTGAATTCTGAAAGGATTTATTTCCTTAAAAAGTATGTGTTAATCTGTGTGTTTAAAGGTCTCAAGTACAAAACAATGTAAAATGTTTTATTATAAAATTTTCTAAAAATTTTATGCTTTTATATCATTTTTATTTGAAAGAATGAATCAATTTGGAATTATGTTAGAATTATATTCCTTCAAATGTTATTAAGTCAATTTAAATAAGTATTTTACGGAATTACGAATTTATGATGTGATGAGAAAGGGAAGTGAAATCCTTTCAAAATTCGAATCACTGTTATTTTTCCAGGAGATAAGTTTGATAAAACAAACTATATTTCAGTTCGTATCAGTTTACTGTATTTCAATGCTGAGTACGGCGTATTATCAGTTAAATGCAAATAAATGCGCGCACATCGAAGCAGTAACGGCGAGAAAAAGATTATCAATTCTGACATCCAAGCCGCTCTACAATCAATGTGTCTAAAAATTTTCATAGTATACGAGCGGAACCAGCCGATAGCATTTCTTCTCTTTGCTTTCGTTAACTTACATAAATATTAAAAATATAATTATCTAAAACAAATATACGTGTTTTAGAAAATATAAAATAAAAATTTAAATAAACCGAATAATGTTAGTTATCCAAACTAATATTTGACAGAATTACTTAAATGAAGTTCAACTCAAAGAATTAAATGGAAACAAGTAAATCAAACTTTAATAAACAAATAGTAACGATCAGAAAAAAATATATATATATTAATATAATAATATATATATGTATATAAAATTACTAATAGTAATATAAAAGTGATGTAATATTGTTCAAGTAAAAAATTATTACTAAAGTTAAAAAACAAAGTAATGAAAAAATAACGGAATCTAATAAAAATTATGTGATGTTAATTAATACAACGAATAGTGAAATATAACGTAGTAATAGTTAAATAATTCGAAAAATAAATAAATAGTCGAGGAACGATTGATTTTTCGCAGTCTAAATTTGTTCTTACACTAACAATATATAATGAGTAAACTATGCTATGCAATATAATGCGTAATAAATACACTAATGATGTATAATACGTATTAATAATCAGATAAAAGACATTACGATATCTTTTATATTGATATAGTAGAGAAACGTGGAATGATGTGCTTTTTTACATTCGTAGTGATTAGAGAAAATAAGATTAATGAGAATTTTATTATTTTAGAATTTTATTTTCTCATTGTATCCTTATAAGTCAACAATTTATAAATATAATCGATGCTAAATTGTCTTAATAATTTCCGATTAAATTAGAAATCGATCACATTTATAAATTATTGAATTATCACATATATTTTTTATTTATGATTAATTTTAAATCTAACGTAACTTAATGAAGAATTAGTTTATAAATACTATCTATCCTTCGTTTTAGTTCTTCCACATCTCTCTTATATATTATCATAAAACTACATTTCACTTCCTCGAAACTTAACATTGAAAGTAAATTTGTTTGACCAGAAAGGAAAGAAAGAAAAACTAATGCTTTCGGCCGATCGATCCGTAATTTAATAAAAGAGCGAGTGTAACGCAGACTTGAGCGCCAGTCGATTGGAATTTTATTCGAAAATTTACGAACAACTTTTAAGTTGATTAGCAATGAAAATTCTTGAAAGAAACCAAAGTTTTTTTCCAAACAGTTTCGTCTACAAAGAGTGCTAGGCAAAAACAATGTTTTATACAATCGAAATAAATAGTGTAATTTCGTTTTTAATTTAAATAAACATTTAGATTAAAATAATATCTAGCACTATTTACGGATATAACTGGTAATTCAATTACAAACAAAATGTTCGTTAATCATTCGAATAAAAGTTTTCCGACTTTCAAACGAAAGAAGGCGCGTGTAACTTTGGATAGAAAGAGGTGTGCGGCTAAGGGAGCTGGCCCGTGTTTTCAAGATGAAAAGACGAAAAAAGATCATTTAATCTTCTTTTTCGGCTTTTTCAACATCTTGTTTCTCTTCAGCCTCTGTATCTCCCTCAAATTTCGGTCCTGGCGCTTCTTCTCCTTCAAGTACGATCTCTTCTGGATCAGGTGCACGTGGAAGGAAATCTTTGTCGGGATACATAGATTCAAAGATGCTCTTCGCCTTGACAAAATTTAAAAATTTATGATAATGTATACCATTTTTATAATTTGGGATCGGTTAAAAGCTCAATTACGCTGAAACGAAATTATAATTTGAGAAAAAATTAACCTGATTAACTGCGAAATCGAAATCAAGCTCTAAATCTGGTCCTGAACACAGATGAAGGTTACTTGGCGTGGACTCTTCTAATTTAATATCACTTGCAGGTAGGTTTAAGTACAATGACCATAAAACTTGAGGCTTTGGACTCTCTGTAGACTCTTCTCTATTATCTTGATCACCTTCCTGCATACAAGAAATTTGGTTTTTATTTTGAATCAACATAAATATAACAATTATCAAAATTTCGAAATATTTTATAAAAGAGGAAGATAAATATATTTTCAGAACTATATTTATCTTTAATAAATTAATTCAAAATTTATAATATCTAAGAAATAAGAAACTCTAGAGTATATATTGCTAAAATATCTTCCAATTTCTTTTATAATCAATTTGTTTTAGTGGTACCAGGACATCTGTAAAGTAAATTAACAAAATATAATGTAATCATGTAATCAGTGATATAATTTCTCTATACTTCGTAAAGAATTGAAAAATATACTTATCATGTTATAAATATAAATATTTACCCGTGGCTAATACAGGAAAAACATACCTGAATATGTCTTTTATCTGGAGAAACAGTCTGTGTATGACTATGGATAGATGAACGAATGGCTAATGGATCAAGTGGCTCAGCTCTTAAAAATTTATTGACGACATAGGCCAAGTCTTCCTTTGCATTTGTTGTTCGCTTACATGTCATGTGAACCATAACTATTTTGAAACAAATTAAAAAATTTCCAAAAAATTTGGATTTTCATATTATATAAATTTTTCATAAATGTAATAATTCTACATACACAATCCTTGAGGGCAAGCATTTGTAGATGGTCCCAATTCAATCAATGTAACAGGTTCCTGATCAGGTTGTTCCGGAGGATAATATAAAAGTGTCAAATTTTCCTTCTCACCTTGCATAATTGACCTAAAATAAATATTTGAAAAGATAATTTTATTAGCAAATACTACTTTAAAAAATTGAAAAACAAATTAGAAAAAGGTTAGCTGAAATTTATGCATATTATAATTAATATAAGTAGGGCTTTCTGTTACTAATATAAATTTGTTATTGTTTATAAAATTATATAGTTTATTATTTAAAAAATCTAGTACTTTATATCTTGACAAGCTCAATTATACTAATTTCATATAGTTAGTTTTTTTTAGATCATTTTGTACTGCAGCTTCTTTTTATTACAATTATAATCTAATATAATTGTTACTTCTTGCTTTTTCTAACTTACTCTTACCTGTCCGTAATGAAAATTCCACGTGATATCCGTTGCTCTCCTTCAAAAGCTACAACTTCTGGTGGCAGATGACCTTGACCAAGAACTAAATGTTCCAAACTTATTCTTTGTTTGCCACTAATGATAGCGTTGCATTTATTTTTGTTTATTACTACACCATCAAGCTGCCTTTTTAAACAGTAAACTCCTCCAAATACTGCACATAATCTGTAAATAATAGTAATGATTTTTTAAATTATTTATGATATTTACATATTAAATAGTATAATAACAGATAATTATATGTACATTATATATATATATATATATATATATATATATATATATATATATGTATAAAATTGTACCTGCAAAAGCACTGAGGTAGCTCTCCACTACCATACATAGGCCAAAGAAAGGGTGTATTTCCATATCGTCCAAGACTATTCAAAAAATGTTTTGTGCGATTCACACCATCTCTACAAGAAGTCTTTTCAGTAGCCATAGCAATTGCTTGAACAACATAATGCTGCACAATTGGTGTTAAATTTTTCGTGTTTAAATATTCTAAGAAGGTTTTATCACGGAATCCTGTTAATAAATATTATTTAATAAAATAATAATAGCAAATACGACTAATAAATTATAATATTGAATTAATTATGTTGCATATACATGTATGCATGTTATGTATATTACATAATTTACATGTAAACAATACCATTTTATAAACGATTTCTCCTAATGTAAAAAAATATAGCAAAATACAATGCTCATACAATCTTTTTATTTATTTATTATTGGTAATGGAATCTAAACTGTGACTCAATAAATTTTTTCTTCATTATGTATCAAAAAAGGTTACTTTCATTAGATAGATCATTATATTGTATTTGATAATTAATTTTTAATATATTATATGCATATATTAAAAACATTATGAACTCCTAATTATTGTGTTTTGAGAGGCAAGTAATTATTAAATAAAAGATCTACAAATCTTCTATTGCCCAGAATATTTCAAAGATGTGTTCTTAGTAACAAAATATTATTTTAGACATTATATTACAAAATTAAATTGAAATGAAAAAAAAGTAAAAGTAATTACCATCAAATTCTGGGCTATCTGCGCCTTGCTCCATGCATGAAGTGAGCAGTTGCATTAACATTCTTTTTTCAACAACACTAACAGTTTTATTTGCAAACACGTCAGCTCTTGAGCAAGGTACTTGTGTCAATTTCCCATCCATGAATGTAGCTACTCTGGACACTGCACGAAATTCCGCATAACGAGCAATGTTACTGGAGATTAAGAGCTCAACTAGTTCACCTCGTGCAAATAATAACTGTTTTAGACAGATAAAATGTCAATTAATTAATTGTAATTTCTGACATAATACAATTTATATAAACAGAAGGAATTACAATATTGATATTGCTACAATAATTATTTTAAAAAAGATATTTACTCCATGATTAATGGGTAAATAAGAAATATTTAGATAAATAGAATGAAATATTTAAATATTGATATGGTACTCCCTAAATGAATGAAATAACATTTTCATAATTCAGATTTTACCAATATTATATACCTTTTCTTTTTTAAAAAGTTATTTTAAAATCATTATAGGTAATCAAATGCATTTTAAAAATAAGAACAATAGATGAAAAGTATACCTATGTCCTAACCAATTTTTAATACTTAATAAACATTTTGAATTTTAGCAGAAATAGATACATAGAATAGTAGAAAAATAATTAATTTAATTTTTTGATAACTGAAATCTATTAAGATGAGAAAGAATAATAAATATATTCCATAAGATGATAGTTAATTGAGATTTTTCAATAAATAATATTATATTTTACAAACAAAATTTAATTCTTAAATATATTTATATATTATTTATATATTATACACAATTCTTAAATAAATATATTAAGAAAAAACTGCTTCTTATACTTAATGTTCTATAAATATAATGGGTCGTAAAAATGGTGTCGCGCTTACACTTCCGCCTATTGAACAGAACCTTGTTCGTGGATATATTTATTTAGACAAAAATAAGAAAAACCAAAAGAACGAAAAATATAATCTACCTTTATAGTTATTTATCTTGTATTTAATGTAATGATAATATTCTTTATCTTCATACCTTTGGCGCCAAGTCAATATTAAACTTTCTGTATTCTTTTCTTATACGATCTATACTCCATTGTTTAACATTCTCTTTTTTTTCAACTTTATCATCATCAGCTTTTTCATCATCACTTCCATTACCATCTCCAGTACTATCAGTCTGAGTATCTTTTGAAGAAACTACTGGCAGATCGGCTTCACTATAATAAAAATATAATTACAAAGAAAAACAGGACACAAATATGCATACATTCATGAAAGGAAACTTACTTTGAAATATACCATGTTTCCTCAATATTTTCAACAGTTGAATATTCATTGCTAGTTTTTAGAAATTTTTCTTCAGGTTCCAAATCTGCTTCAGATAGATCCTTGGTAGTGTTTTTGGAAACTTTTAGGTCTTCTATCCATTTCTGTAGCCCATCAAAGTTAAATGTTGCCCATAGACCGCCATAATATTCATCGCTACAAGTAAATGATAATTATTTAGTTATGTTTGTTGTCACTAATACGAAAATATTACAATGTTCATTATATACATTTTTTTTAATTGGAAATAATTGTTATATTAAAACATTATAAGTAAGCCTGTATTGTTTACAGGTGCTTAGTTTCGTAGTAAAAACGTTAATAATTAATGATATATGTGCATGTATATTTCATGTATTTTTTTATAAAGAATCATCCCCTTCAATAATGAGCCATCCTTTATAAAACTATATAATATATATATGTATGTATATATATAGTTTTATATATATATATATTTCACCATCGTAAGGAGGAAGGAAAGGGAACTATTTTTTTCTTTATAAAAAAAAATAAATAATATATAAAATAAATTAAACGAAAATCAAATTTATTAAATACATATGCATACATTAACTACAATCTAGTTTTGTATTTTATTGTACAGTATTTGTTTTGATTTTGTATTTGTGAACATTACCTTGAAAACTAAAAGAAAAGATTTTCTTAAATATGGTTAAAAAATTTTGAAAAAGAACAAAATCCACTGCAGACATTATACATTAATATGGTTCTTAGAGTAGAATTTTGTATGTATGATATGAAGAGCACTTTGAATCACATAATACACACACGCATACATACATGCATACTCACAGATTTTTGTATTAATAAATATACATAAATTCTTTAATTTCTTACATAAACCAAATTCTTAGTTTTAATCCAAATGCAGTTTTAATTCCAAATTTTAATGAAGTTGGATACATATACCATAAATTTTTGAAGTCATCTTTCTTAGAATCAAAGACTTCTTCGTGAAAATCTTATTCATTCAACTTTTTATATATTTCTTTATTTTCTTTTTGGTTGCGATATCGTCAGAAGACTGTTTTAAACAAACATAATTTTGAATCATCACAGAAATTTTGGATTATAGGCATATGTATCTATATATGTATATACAGGATGTATAAAAAGTAAAAAAATCTAAGTCTTAGACTCTCAGGCTTTAAAAATTTATATTGAAGAGAGTAAAATCTGAAAATATACTATTCAATGAAACATAAAAAAAGATATTGTACTGCAGCAAAAAATGATCGTTAATACGAAAAGATCACAACAATATTGAAAATTTTATTTGAAAATAATTGAATATTTGAATATTTATACTTTTAAATATTCGATTTGTTGAAATAATAAAGATATATTTAAACCATATTTGTATTAAAATATAAATATAATAAATATAAATATAAAACAAGAAAACAAAAAAAATATAATACAAAAAATATTTCAAAGAACATGAGTAATCTTTTTATTACTTATAAATATAAATTTTTAGTCAAAAAATTATAAAACAAAAATCGAAACTTTTCATAAAAAGATTAGAAGTATAGAATTTTCTTGGTGATGTTGAACAAAGAGAATAATGTACCATATTTCCAAAAATAAAAATTTACTTAGACTAAAATTTAGAATTTTATATTTTTAAAATAAATCCTGTAATAAATTAAAAAATTCTTTTTATGGCACTCAGAAAATATTTTGCATGAATAAGTTGTACTCTGAAGTATTGTATCTATTTGCATTATTTTACATCTATGAAAATACAACACTTCTTTGGTAACTATGATTTTAAATAGAATAGAAAGTTTTTGATTTTATATAACTTAATTAAGTAGAAAATATGCATTAATACATATACTACAATGTAATACATAACTGTTTATATCTATCTAAAATATATAGATGAAAAAGACAACTATTTAATTGGTTAAATAATTTAGAATGTCTCCTTTATATATCAAGGCACAAAAGATATATTTAAAAGATATATAATAATAAAGGATTTTCACAAATAAGGGATCATTATACAGAATATAAACTTATACAACTGTATTATTATGCAATTATATATAATAATGCATTATTATACAAATTGTATTATAGAATTTAAGAATATATATTCATGAATATGTATAATCTTGAAAATCCAAAGATCCAGATGTTTAATTATATTACTTAAAATATTTTATGTTAAAATCTTAAAGTTATTATTATAAAAACTGCATATATTAATTCATTAAATGCTTATAAAATTAGTTTTTAATGCTAATTGAAAATATTTCTTGTTCATTTGAACATAATTACTACTGTGTGAAGAAAAATTCTATTTTATTACATAAATTTTCGTTCAAAAGGGAATTAAATGTTTAATAAAAAGATACAATTGTTTATAAATTATCATATTTTTATTTTATATCTAGATTTGATAAATGTAAAAGTAATGAAGTTATAAGAGTAAAAATAATTATTTAAATATAATTTTTGAAATGAATATTTCTAATATATATAAGAAATTTCTAATTAAATGTTGAATAAATATATTTATATAATTAAAACCGAGCACCTTATATAAGTATATAAAAATACATAAATATTTCTTAGTTAATAATACAATATGGAACATGAAAAGAAATAGAAAACATGTAAAATATTAAAAAAAACACGAGAAAATATAAGCGAACAAGGTAGAGAAATATAAAAAAGAAAAAAGGGAGCAAGCAAAAAGCAAGAAGTAAGAAGCGAGGAAGCAAAAAAGAGTAAGATCGAATGAGAAAGAGAAGAAGAGAGAAATCCGACATACCTGTCTAGGTGAAGGACCTTTTTACCGATTCTACTTGCAGCTGCTGCGACAATAGACTCCGTCATACCTATAAATTTGACAAGTCATTATAAACATTAAAAAAAAAGAAGCAGCAAAATAAATAAGACGTATATTGCAAAAATCAATACCCGTCCCTACGACGACGACATCATATTCATTTGGCAGATAGTCCTCCATGGCTTCCAGCTGTAAATTGCAATAGAATATAGGATTGTGAACACAAATTAGTTTTGCTATTCAGTAAGAGAATGACTAAGAAATCAATTCATTTCTAATGAATCCCTCTCAATTACGTTGAGTGAAGGGCCACTCCCGTCGTTTCGCTTTCGCTTCGAACTTTCACTGTTTCACGACAGTCTCGAAACTCCAGTTTGACAGAACAAGACGCTGCAGACTAACCGAACTGTAACTGAACTGACCGCTGATTCGTCGGGATTTATCCTCGAAAGACAACACAACTAGATACTGCATCTACTTAGTGATATTCTGCGCCAAGAAATATATAGATAGAGATATTCAACGTTAACTTCGATTGTGTCCCGACATTACCGCCATTATTAAATGATGTGGCCTCTTATAGAACTAACGATATAAAATTAATATTTTCTCTGTTAATATATACAAAATATTAAACACAAATAAAACAAATTAGTAGAATTAATTTTATATAGATAAAATATCTGTAAAGGAGCGTGGATATTAATAAATTAAGAAATTTTTACAGTTTCTACAGAATGTAATTACATATTACATGAGATTAATAGCAATAAAAAATGTTCTACAATTTTGTTAAGAAAATTATGCTATTAATATTATACATACAAATATATAGTTTTAAACATTATCTTGTTATTTACTTATTCAAGATATAAACAGAAATCGTTGTACATTAGAATTTGTTACAAGTTTTTCATATTGAATTTATTTTAACTAAATTTGTCAAGTTAAAGTTCTTTAAAACTTATTTACAATTATAATTACATTGATATGATGTATGATTGTCTAGAGTGTAGAACAATTTATATAATTTATTACATTTCTATAAAATTCATTTAAATAAAAATTGTGCTTAGATTATTCATAAAAATATTTTTATAACATTTAATAATATACAAATACTTCACACTAAAGTAATAAGGGAAGTCCTTACTTTGTGATGTTTGTAAATTTTATTTTTTTTCAATTCATTTGCATTTGTAAAATAAATATTTTATATTTTTTAAAATAATATAACAATACATATATTTATATAGAGATTATATTGAATTAAAACAATCTTTTTTATATTCTTACAATTTTATCTGTAAACATAATAAAAAAATTAAAAAAAAAAGATTATTTTACATACTGTTTTATATGACATGGATTAATAAATTATATGTATAAAGAATTAAAACCCAAAGAAGATATTAAATAATAATAAAAAATATTTGTTTTCTTGAAATACATCTGTTGTATATCCTTATGTAATATGGTATATACAACATGTATAGTGTTAATATTATATACAAGGTAATAAACAATAAGCTCACTAAGAGCTTAATTTTATCTAAATTTTTTTAAAACTGTTAAAACAGTATTATAGAGAATCACCCTGGCATCTCTACCCCATAAATAATCAATATGATTGAATTTTGAATATTCAATCTCTTTTGTCTCTATAACATTTGGCAATCTATCAGTAAGCCTTTTTATATCTGCAGGATCATTGAGAAAATCATTTTTACTATAAAATATTACAATTGGTGTTTTTACTTTCTCAAGATCATATATTGGTGGTTGTGTTGACCCATAAGTTTTCAGATTTTCTGTTGCTCCATAATCAAACTTGCGAAATGATCCTGTTAAAAGAAAATAATAGTATTCAATAATAATGTGGAACAATAATTATGTGAATTTGTATAAGAAATTTTTGTATAAAATCTTTATGATAAAAATGTATTAATTTATATCAATAGATAATTAATATAATCGAAGTAAATGAAAGCACTAAATATTATTAAATTAATTATTAAATAATTACCTGATAGTATATTTTGACTATAATGAATAATTTGTTTCGCAGAAGCACCAGCTGGAAAATGTCCGAGAATTAATGGTAGCATAGACTTGTCTAGTTGATCACTACCGAATCCAGCAATTAGTGAAAACCAGCATACACAGAAACCATTAGTGAGACCAACTGGAGCATTTCGAATTATTGTACCCAAGGCTTGAGCTTGTAACCTATTGCGGGGGAACCACTGATGTAGATTGCAATATGAGGATCCCCACTGAAACATACTTGCTAAATGTCAATCATAAATAGCAGATCTATTGACCAGAGGTGGATCTACACGTATAAGTACATGATATATCAGTATAATACCAGTGCTGTTACATTAAAAAATTTTTAACATATGCATTCTTAATACCAAATTCGTTTTTAATAAGAATCAAATCTTTTAATATAAATTATGCATGTATAAATAATATCAATTCTTGAATCATTTATTATATCTCTTGTTTAATGAATTTATGACAACTGCTAAACATAACTATCATTTATTAAAATTAATTTAATTCTTTTGTTTCTACGAATATTTGAATATTATTCAAATTATAATTTATTGGAAGAAAACAGCATATCTTATTAATTGAAATAAGAAAAAGGAAGTACTCTAAAAGGTTTTATTGTTTATCTATCCATGAAAAGCTTTACTGTGTAATATTTTTGCATATCATATTTACAGTTATAATTACAGTTATATATTTAATATACAAATGGGAAATTCTACATTTCTAACTTATTTTCACTTGTACAATTAACCCCATGCTAATTCACTCATATTCAGGTATTAGTTAATTATAAGTGATATAAAAATTCCAAATTCAATTTTCTCAAAAATAAACTCTCAAAATAAAATATTAACAATTATTCCTTTTTGGCTTGTATCATGATTTTCAATACACTTTGTATATTGTACTTTCTGTAAAAAATCTTTTTGATATTTGGTACATAACACTTGTAATTTAACCACCTCTGGCTACACTAACAAGTTATTTCATGTATACTAAGAAACATACCTCCATTAATCCATAAAAATGGACAACACACTTAAGTAAAGGACTTCTATGATTTGCGAGAAATGCTATTGGTGCTAAACTGATCATTCCTTTAATTTTTCGATTGTATTCAGATTTTTCACTGGCCATTACATAAAATGCAGTTGTACCTTGACTATAACCCACATAATAAAGTTCTGCATATCCAGTATGCTCCAAAATGTAGTCTATTGTTGCTGGTAAATCATAATACCCAATTTCATGCCAGCTAAAAGAATAGTGAAATTATTTATTACATAATTAATTTTTCATATATACAATGATGCCTGCTTAGTGTATGCAGATTTGGAACTTCATCATAAATACCATACAGGAAGGTAGAATCACAGAAATTAGCCTGTTTTTCTCTTCCAATTCATTTGACATTGTGTGTAAAGTAGATTGATCAGTAGTCAAATGACTCATCACTGATCCAAGATCTAGCTTTAGCTATATTTTACTGCATAACACAATTCACTCTATGAAACCAATTACACAAATAGGGAATACAATGCATCACTAATCAAGATACAAATGCAAATACTAAGCAAGCATGATCCTGTTGATTAATCTATTTTATACTTATTTTTACCTAAAATTATTATTTATTCTATTCTATTTAATAATTTTTTACATAAAATTACCTAAAGTCCCAAAATTCTTTGTCTTTGGTTGTATATTTTTTATGTTTCCTAGAATATGCATTGCCTCTTGCATTTACTAACCAGACATCATAATTATTGTCACATAAAAGATATGCTAAAGCCTTTTCTGGACCCAATAATACCCAATCAGCCGAACTTGATAGAAGTCCATGATGAATGAGAACTGGTATTGGTTCTTTTGCCTTGACTCCATGGCTTCCATACTAAATATCAGACATTTATTTGTAATGTTGACATAAATCTTATGTTATCATAATTTAATATAGTTTGAATAATTTTTAACTCTTTCACTACAGCATGGCTGAAAAATTAAAAAAGATATTTATATCAAATATTATACTTAAATCGTATTATATTACATAAGACTAACACAAAGTAATATAAATTGATAAATACTGAAATACCATTGATATTTATCAGACAATACAGTATTTTCACATACATTTGTTTAAATAAAATAATTAAACACAAGAAATCTATCACATAATGGCTTTCAGTAGGGAAAGAGTTAAATTTTTAATTTCTGAATGGACCAATTTCTTTATGATAATTAATAACTTTGTGATAACTTTTATATTTGTAACTTACCTCTATTGTATTTTTATTACTTAAATTTTGCTCATTACTCCCACTTACATTGCAATCAGAATCTTGATGAGATTTTGATAAAACTCTATGCACATCTAGACAATATCCATCTTCTGTCCAAATATGATGTGTTTCTGATTTATAACCATGGACATTAATAAGTTCTGGCTGAAAAACATTTTTTTATTGTTATTTTGTTATTTTTAATCATATATAACAGTTATATAGTAATCATATAAGAATAATGTAATATGTGATGATAAAATATTAAGTTATGTTAATATTAAATAATAACTGATATGAAAACAAAAATAATATAAGTATTTCTTTCTGGTATAATGAAAATATTATTATAATTATTACTTCAAAAAGATATCATACATTTCATATACAAAATAAATATGCAAAATATTATACTGAATTAATAATAATTCAATAACACTTTAAAAACTTGCATGTACTAATACGTACTAATATGTTGTAATATGTTATTGCTAACTGTGTGTCATATTCGAAAACATTGAATGATGCACGAATGGTGCAATAAATACTAATACTAATACTAAAACCAAAACTAAAATTAATACTAATACTAATACCATTATTCATATTCATAACAATCATAACTACGAAGAAAAAGTTATATAAAAAAGGGAAATGAACTTACTGTTGTCATATGAACCTCATCTTGATTGGCTGCTGCGCCCATTGTATGAACAGCTGATAAAAGAGACTGGATTTCTTAACAGAGAAATTACGTACCTAACTTTCACCAAGAATTATTCCTTTTTCTTCTTATTATTTTTCTCTATTTACGACTTTTCCCAAGCACTGATTAAACGAGAAATTCAAGTTTTGTGAGATTTTGAACACGGTCTTGTATAAACGTCGAAAGATCGAGAAATATCGAAATGATTTGCGCGGTTTAAGTTTTCGAGCTATAGCTATAACAAACTTGCACCAACATCAACACGTTCACTATGACACACCGTGTTACACTGTCGTTCTATGCCATAGATCGCAGACCCATGTGTTTCGTTGTCCATTACATACATTAAACAGCAGGAACGATTTATGCGCATGCGTACCAATTTAATAAAATTTTATCATATTGTCAAATCTTAAGAAATATTAGAGTTAATGTTTTTTTTAAAGATGATAAAGATATCATTAGTACGTAGGAAAGCTCCATATTGTTTCTTTAACTTAACTAATTTTTTTATTGTTACTAATAAAACTACCTCATGAACAAGGTCGAATATTTAATGCATTAATTCAGAAAGGAAATTTCCTCTCTGCTATATTATCTTTTTAAACAGAATTGTAATTAGGATTCTTCAATTTATTGACTAACAACATGATAATCGATGTTAAAGTTATGTAATTATACTGACCTTTAAAATCATAAAGTCATAATAGTACAGTTACTTGTTTACTGAAAACATTATTTCAACTTCTAATAAGATTGTTATTAATAGTATTTATAGGATAATATAATCTATAATCACAATACATAAACTGAACTATAAGTTCAGAACAGAATTATTTTAATGAGGTACAAGTGGCTATAAAGAATATTTACACACCATTTTATTCATTATATTATTTACACACTTATTAATTGAAACCAAATATGTTAAATTTTGTATCATTCAATAATTTTTTCATAGGACTGCAAAAATTTGATACAATGAAAATAAATTGTACAACTTGATAAAAAGATGCTTCATTGGAAAAAGCAAGAATATTTTTTGTAGCTGTTATATATAGTTAGCTACGTATCTTTTGATTAATTTTGTACTAATTCATATATTATAAGTATTTAATGAAAAGGTTTCTGATACTGAAATATAAATTAATTAAAAATTATTTTTATTTTTATGGAAATAATAGTAAATATGAATATCGTGATGATATTAATGATTAAGATTCTTTTTGCTTTATGCCTATTAGCTTTTTCTACTTTGCTTTATGAAATCACTTAGCTTATAACTTTTGTTATTGTTTGTTTTTGTATTTTAACATATTATTTATACAATATCAGTTAATATATTAATTTTCCAAAATTTTACATATATTTTACATTCCTTCTATATGTCACATAAACATATATACATACATCATATATACCTAATTAAAAAAATTAATCATTTCTTTAAAATATGTACACTGCTGTCATATTTATCATTATATTATACTTTATTCTCATAATTCTTCAATTTTTTTTTATTATTTTTAATAAATAAGTGCATAGTTTGAAAACATAAATGCACAAAATGAAACTAAAGTTTGTTTTGAGACATTACAAATTTTTAACTAATCTATATATTTTAAAAAATATTAATTTTGAATTTTAAAAACTTCCTGTTCGAATATTACTTTTGTTTCACGAGTTATATTGAACTTAATACAGATAGGTACGTTCACAAAACAATTAATAATAGTGTCGGGTTTGTAAGTGAAGAGAGGTTTAGATCAGGTTAAGAAAAAGTTAAGGTTTAGGTTAAATTTGGAAGGTTTTCGAAATTTAAAAACTGGTATTTTTGGATTCTACTCTTCAATTACTAGAAACTACCTATCAGAAAATATAAATATCAGCCAAAAATTTTTCCTGGTCTAGAATGCAATTCAACTCAAAATGAAAATACATACATTATTTCGAATAATACTGAATTTAACATTGAGTATTAATAATATATCATTGATATAATCACATATTAAAAGGCATATTAAATTTTAAGACTTAAATCTTCTTCCTCTCTCTCTCCCTCTCTCTCTCTCTCTCTCTTCCTCTTCCAAAAAATGAATTATTTAGAAAGTTATTATTCGTATATAACATATATCATCTGCTCTCATACATATGATTCGATATTGAAGTACATTCTTATTTACATTTTTTCCGAAAAAATGTATATAATAAAGTAATAGTGTATAAACAACCGCTTGCGTATAACATTACTTACGCAATGTATATGTTTCTTAATTAAACGTTACGTAGATTAGTCCTTGATTAGTTCATTTACTCATTTCTCGAGTAATATTACATTTGCGGCTAATCATAGAAAAAAATCGACAGATAACCGATTTGATGGATCGAAAATTACTATGAAGTCGAATATCGTCGAATCGATTATTTCGATTAATCGATCATTCAGAAGAAGGCAGTAAGAGAGTAGTGTGCAGTGGCTCATATAAGTGTTGTACATTTTTGAACAAAGGACAAATTAAAACGAGGTTATAGTGGAGATGGTTGGTTGTGTATAATTTGAGCAAGAAAACTAAGTAAAAACTTCAGACTCCCTCTTTCTCGTAGAACGATGTTGACCATACGGTGACGAGGCCAGCCAGATCGGCGGAAAACTACGTCACCAGTGACGGATTCCCCCGAAACTGGGACAAAGTGCAGTGTACTCTGGCATTGCGCTTTGCCGGAATCTCTCTCACTTCATGTCCTAGTACCCCCACCCCCTCTTTTCCCCTTTCTTTCTCTCTCTCTCTTACTCTCAGGATTGACCAATCGTCTCGTTATCCTCGAATCCTCGATCGAAACTGACAGGTAAACATCGAAATTTTCGAGAATATATTTGGATTATTTGTATTTATTGTATGTTTTTTCTTTTCTATTATTTCATTTGTTATTCATTGTTCCATTGTTTATTAGTAGTAGCGTATTATTTGTATGAACATTATGTTATTGAATTAAATTGTAACGAAACTGAATACTGCATGTGTCTTCGTAAAAATTTCTAATGTTACGTGTATATTGTGTAAATTTATGTATAAAGCATTGAAAATTTAAGATATGTAAATTCGTATTATTGAAAAAAAGGATAAATTGAATTATATTTGTTCAATATTGTAGGTAATCAACGACGAATGGTGCAGGTTCAACAATATAGTTTCTGGAGGGTTCAGTATCATGTCAGATGGGGTTGATGCTGGTGGCGGGGAAAACGAGGTAGATTCTCATTCCTGTTCGCACGCCGATGTTGGAGAATCATCAAATCCGAGAGATGAGGAGAATTTGGATCCAGATAATGAAGCTGCCTTAAATACTAATTATGATAGTGGTGATGGTGCTGTACCAGCTTTTAGGTCTGTCATCTTCATGTAATTAATTCTTTGTATTTAAAAAAATTCCAATAAACGTTTAGATAATCAAGGTGTTAAATAGCGTATCAAAGGATCCATAACGTGTGGACAGGTGTGAAAGGTGTGAGAACTATGAAACTATAAATAAGACAGCATTCTGCGCTCATCAGGATCAATGTTTGGCTAGTGCTGAGCCAGGAGAGAGCACAGAGAATATAGAAGCTACTGAAAATGATGGAGATGGAGAAGAAACGCATCCTGGAATTCGTTCTCATAGGAAAATGTTTGAATGTGATGTTTGCAATATGCAGTTTTCCAATGGAGCTAACATGAGACGGCATAAGGTATAAAATAAATTTGCTCATGTTTTAAAATTACTAAGATTCGAAAGCTAAGCGATTTTAATGTAAGAAAAAATGAGTACTATTTATAGATGAGACACACTGGTGTGAAACCATATGAATGTCGTGTATGCCAAAAAAGATTTTTTCGGAAGGATCACTTGGCAGAACATTTTACAACACACTCTAAGACTCTGCCTTATCATTGTCCAATTTGCAACCGAGGTTTTCAAAGACAAATTGCTATGAGAGCTCATTTTCAAAATGAACATGTCGGCCAACATGATATGGTCAAGTCTTGTCCTTTGTGCAATTATCGTGCAGCAACTATGAAGTGTCTCAGGTTGCATTTTTTTAATAGGTTGGTGTTTAATTATTTTAATAACATTATATCGTTTTATAATAACGTTATTTTGCTGTTAAGTGCTTATTTATTTATTTCTGTTTTAGACATGGAATCGATCTAGATAATCCAGGACCAAACAGTTCAAGTTCATTGATGAATAGCTGTGCTCCAGGTGAAGCTATGCCTTCTGCTCCTCTTTCCGATAGTGGAGACAGTACTGGGAATCGTTCCGCAGATAATGCAACACCGCCAATGCACTTTCTAACACCTCACATAGAAATATCAATTCCTTATCCAGAACAAACTACAAATCAACGAAATCCGAGTCCTGCTCCTTTAAATGGAGATAGCCCAAATAGTCCTCAAAGTGCAGACAGTAATAGTAATGCTCCAAGTAGTAGTCACCATCAGTTACCAATTAACAGTAGTGGCATTCACAGGTATAGAAAAGATTTTACAAATTGATTTTCATTTTTATGTTATTTTAAATTTATTTTAAACTAATTTTTTAATTAAGGAATCTTGGTGGAAGTGAAGAGGCAATTACACCTTCTATTTCATTAATTCCTATTAAGCAAGAACCAAACAGTAATGGAGCGGAAGAAAATGGAGCAACATCCAGCAATCTTCCATTACCATCTTTGATAAAGGTCTCTCCATTAAAATCCCTTCTTCGAGACGACTTACGACGTAAACTTTCATCTGGCTCAGGAAATAATAACAATAACAACAATAATAATAATGGTAACCTTATTATCTTAATAAGTTATTTATATTATTAATACCTTAATATAACTTATGGTTCTTAAATATGAATTACATTTATTTATGTTTTGTTATGAAAATATTTATCTTAACTATGTTCTCTAACATTTTTACTATTTTATATTTTAAAATATATAAAGATTAATCGGGAATATGACAATCATAAATAAACTATCTTTGTTTTCCTGGTACTCGATTTAATTAATATATACGATTATTGCATATGTTATATATTATTTAAAGTAACTATTTTCATATAATTGATCTAAATATAATTTAACAGATAAATTGATTTTGTAATAGGTAATAATAGTTCAAATTCAAATCCCCATTCAAGAGGAGAACCTCCTAGTTCGACAAGGCCCGATCAACGAAGTAGTGGACTTCAATGCGCTCATTGTAGGATTACTTTTCCTGATCAAACATTATATTTTCTTCATAAAGGTTGTCATAGTGAAAGCAATCCTTGGAAATGCAATATTTGTGGAGAACAATGTTGCAACTTATATCAATTCAATTCGCATTTATTAAGCAAAAGTCATCAATAATTTTATTGAAAGAATAATATTCTTTTAAGAGCTTTTAGAACCTCGTTTATTTAAATAGTTATTATATAATATAAATTACTTTGCTATAATTTATATGAACAGAATCATAATCTTGAGTTGAAAAGAATTGTTTTATGCTATAAACCATACGTATTATAATGTTCCAACTTAATATTTTTATTTATTTTAATATCTATATATGCAGGTAATCAATATCTATATATCTATATATATTGATTAACTAGAAATCAAGTAAACGAGGTTCGAAAAATAATTTTGCAATCTGGAAAAAGTCGTGCCTTCATCAAAATACTTTTGCCAACGCTCACATTCGTCCGAAACGTGCTAATTTGTGATGGTACGAATGATCCGTCCATGGAGCTTTACTAAAACGTATTCCAGAAGCTCTATTGATAGTTTTAAACATAATTATGTATATTTAGATAGAAAAAAACAGTGACTATATTACCAAAATGTGCCCTTTTTTTTTATTCAAATTCTTTTTACGCACTGTTTTCTGTTTGGTTTTTTTTTTTTTTTTTTGTAAAATTATTTGTTAAATTTTATTAATTTTATATTTATGTAATGTGTCCTTATACATAATTTTACTTAGTTTTATTATAGAAAGGATTTTATGATCATTACAGAATGTTGTTACTTTGGTTATTTGTATGTAGAAAAGAATCACGAATAATTAAGGAAAATTAATTACAAACTAAATTTCAGTTGTCAATTTATTATTATGGTATGAAAAAAGAACCGAGCCGTGTGTTATATATAAATACAGATATATAAATAGGAAAAGGATATGACAACTAAAATATTGTGTCAGCATAAGAAATATTTTATATAAAAATATTTGTACAGAAAAGTATTAAAGTATAAAAAAGGTATGCAAATAAGAAAGTCAAGATATCATATTTCAGAAATTGATATGAATATCAGAATAAAAATCATTATGTAGTTGTTAAAGTTAAATTTTACACAAAAGTATATAAAGTTAGAAGTTAATTGCAAACTGAATTAAAATAAGATCAGTATCTAATTATGGTTAAATGAAAATTAAATATTTATTTCAATATAAATAAGTACAAAAAAGTTTATTTCATTAATAGTTGCGAAATATGATTTCGAGACCTTAATAAGTGTTTTGTGTACGTGTGTATGTATGTACGTTTAATACAGAATATTCAATTTATGTGCATAAATTTATGTTATTATACTATGTTATGTAATATACAAAAATTTCGAATCACAATTATTAAAAATTTATACTGAAATATTATAGTTAGTTTCAGAAAATAAAAGTAACAAATTATAATAGAATGTGTAATTAAATTGGGTACTCTGTACATATTCTATATTAAACAAGTACATTAAGCGCAATACGCACGATTACTGTTATCAATGGTTGTAGTTATTTAAAGATCGTTCCGTAAATTGCGTAATATTTAATATAATTACTACTATTACTATGTTATTACCATGATTATGTTATTATTATTATTGTCATTATTGTATTATTTATCGATACGTAAGTTATTTATTGTTACTTTGCATTCCAATATATTAAGTTTTAAATATGCCTTAAGCTTGACGATGCTTCTTTATTTCAAAATTTATTTTTCGTATTTTTCTACTATATATTAAAGTCTTATTGTTATATTTTTGAAATAATGAAGCTTTTCCAATTAATTATTTTTGTTAACAAAATGTTAAATTATCTAAATTCATAAAAAAAGTAAAATATTTCTATTATAAGATATTTTACATTGATCATGATGTATTATGTGTTACATGATGTGTTTTTTCGATACAAAACAATATTTTTTAGCCCTAAAAGTAAACATTAATGAATATATAAATGATTATTATATTTAATATCTTAAATAAATATTACATAACTTTTCTTAAGAAAAAGAATTTTAAATTAGCATCGTCAATATAAAAATTTCTTAAATATCTTTTTATAATGGACTGCGTGTTCATCATATTCTTGCTCGATCGTACAAAAATGAAATACAGAAAATATTTCTTATTAAATTATTTTGTCTTTAAAAATAAAGAAAGCAAAAGAGCCTGTGAGCAAATAATATTTTTAATAATAACTATATTCGTGAAAATGTAATTAAGAAAAAAAAAAGAAAGAAGTACATATTCAATTATGTAATAAATTATTCTCGATCTTAGTGTTTTAGAATTAAATTTATTTTGAAAATATTAATGAATTAATGCTCCATAAATTATAAGAAAGGGGCAGTATTAATTAGATCTTTTTATATATACCCGTTATATATAGACTTTTATCATCCTGTTTAAAACTAATTGATTTCTTAACGGTCTAAATTGTGTGTCTACAGAAAATAATATTTCTTTCAGTGGAATTTTTTAAAGAGAACTATCATTTTTTAATTCAATGTATCAAAGTTAATTGTTATTGTGTTATTATAAATTATTGAAATATTAAGATATCTGACAAAATAGTAAGATAAGAATATATATAAATCTTTCATGTTTGATATGCGTTTCACTATATTTCAAGTAATATTTTAATTTGCATCTTAAAATTTGCTGTGAGCTATTTTTTATTTTCTTGTTATATTAATGTGAGAAGCTGTTGAGATTTAAAAATTAGTATATAATATCAACACATACGAAGAAGCTACATATGAATATATATTTCCATTTTATTTTATCTTGTGACTGTTCATCTTCATTTCAATAATTAATTAATTAGTTAAACTAAATTTAATTAAATCTAATATTACCATAATAATTTTAATTGATTTATGTTCTATTTCCACAAATGTAAAAATATTGATGTCTTTGTAATAATCTAGAAAAATTTTTAGAAATTCTTAAAGTACATATAGATGTAATTAGATAAGTACAATTGGATAGGTACAATTTTTAATTATGATTTAAATAGTCTGTAGTATTTACATGCCCAAACTGATTTACTTTACGTTTATTTTGTACAAAAGTTAATTTGATTTGTAGCAAAAATATTATATATTTAATATTATATTATTATTTAAAACAATTCTTATTTCAAATAACAAGACAAAAAAACAATAATTGAGAATAAAGGTGGCTTTCATATAAATAATTTAAGATGTTGCATATTATAAATTCAAAATATGTTACCTAACATTGTACATAGAATATTTAGACATAAAGTAAGCAAAATAGATTTAACTGAAAATGGACACTGTGGTCGTGTTTAGGAAAAGTATATAATATTAAAATTGTATTCAAAAGGGAAGGTATTTCCTCTAGCCTTGCAAAAATATGATGAATATTGCATAAAAATATTTAAAACATTATAGAGTTGTCAATATTACCCTTGTTAACTTTCAATTTTAAGAAAAATGCAAATATACAATAGAAATTCATTCTTACAAATTTATAGGTATAGCAACATATTTAAGAATATGATAGGCAAAAATCTAAAATTGTTGATGTTACTATAACTATGGTGTAATGGGTACAATTGAAATATATCATTATTGTATATGTTATATATATATATCTATATATAAGAGTTTCTCAGATATTAAATTGATCAATTCCACTTTTCATTAATTAATTAATTTCTTTATATGTATAAGTAGGCGTATTTTTAATATGCTATTCTTAAGAAAAAATGACTTACTCTCATAAATTCATTAATCGAAAAAAGAAGACATAAATAATGGAAAATTCTAAGATAAATTTAAAAACTAGTGTTTGTAATATCATCAAATTTCTGTACTTTTCAGTTTACGAAGTTCATTACTGTGGTTATATATGTATATATGTATATATGTATATGTATATTTGCCTTTTATTCTATAGTTTGTAAATACGCATGGCAGTATATAATTAAAATAGTTATCCTTATTTCTTTAATATTTCATCTAATTTGAGAATGATATTACTAGATATTAGTTGTGATACTATTTATATAATTTAAAACTAGTTTACTAATTTTATATGTGGAGGGGGGGGGGGCAAAACGCTAGAAAAAAGAAGCAAAATGCTACTATGGCGGTAAACTATTGGGCGTTGTTCTTAACACCTGTTGCTTTTTATTGGTTTTATGATTTGAGTCAATAATTGATTTAGAGAAATTTCAAACTATATGCACGAATTTAAATCATGGTACAGAGAGGTAAGTTATTTTTTTTTTCAGAAATGTACTTTAACTGTATATTTTATTTAACTACTGAAAAAGGGACATATATCTATTTTTCACACAAAATGTGAAAAAGATGTAAATTAATAAAGGATGGTTAATTATATTTTATTTCATTTCTCAATATATAAATGATTTAGGTAAACACGCCATTTTGAAACGCAGACCTATTTGACAGCTAACTTTATCTTTTTTTGTCTTGCAATTATTCTTTCTTTTTTCTTTTATTATTAATCTGTGAATAAAGTTATATATTTGAACCTTTGAATAAAATACTTTTCAAAAACACACTATGTCTTAAATCTAAAAATAATTTTAAAATAGAAGTTTTTAGGTTATATATGTTACATTACTTATTTTAAGTAAGTTTTAAAATTTTTTGATGCTTATCATTTTTATTATTTAATTATATAACAAGTGTTTCATTATTTATTTTATATTACATTTAATATATGATTCTTTTTATTCACAGAAATTAGCAATGGGTAAAAGTGAAGAAAGAAACGGAAACACAATACAAGCAGGAGAATCAACTTTTCTTACAAAAACATCAAGTGAAGCTAGTAAGATGTTGGAAGCTGCTTTATTACAAATGGATGACATTATTTCTGGTAAACTATGATTATTAATTTGAAATAATTTCAGTTAAAGTGTATGAGGAAACATAATAATTAGTTTAGAAATTATTGGAGTTATTAAAAATTAGAAGTATAGTAAGATTTTTCATTGTATAATTTCTTTGGTTTATCAGCATATATCATATTTAAAAATAGTATATTATATGAGTATATTATATTTAAAATATAAATAATAATTGGTATTAATTAATTTTAATTGACACATGATCATTAATGTTATAATATACATATATTAACAGGTGTATGTACAGAAAGTAACAATGATGGTAGTGCTGAATGGAAGGATTCTGTTAAAGAAGCCACAAAAAATCTTGTGACAGCAATTAAGAATTCTCCAAGTCCTCCTTCACCTCCAGATACAGATACTACTAAAATTTTATTGCAATGGATGCAACCATTGGATGGGGTAAACATTTGGATGTTTATTTCAATTATATTCTATTTTGTAGATGATATAAATTAAAAAACTAGATTAAAACATAAATTCTGTTATATAGAGTAATATATTTAAAAGATATAATTTGGCACACTTTGGGATTGCTAACAGAATAAGTAAAACATCAATTAGAACAGTATTAAAACAATAGTAGTATCACCCATACTATGTTAAGCATTCTGCACTCTTTTAAGGTCTCTTTCTCCACCATCAGAATATTTTGTCACAAAATTTGTTGTACCTAAAATTATCCTAATTAATGATTTGTAAACAATGCAAGAGAAGGGATAAATTGATATCTGCAATGCTTTTATAAGAAACAGTTTATGATACTTTGACTTTATTTATATAAATAGAGATTTAACTTTTCAATATTGCATATATTTTTTTAAAAAAGATTTTGAAAAATGATTTATTTGACATACAAACATACTTGCAAACAGATTAAGACATGAAATGAAGTACAAAATGGCAAAAGACGTTAAATATTTATAATTTGGAGTAATCTCATCTCAAAATACTATTTGCTTATATGTATTATATATATATATATATTCAATTTTTAATTAAAAACTGTGACAAATAGTGTAATCAATAAAATCCTATTTGTTACAAATAATATGAAGATCATGATTTTCATCCTAGTTCCATGTTAAATTGGAAAATTATACTCTATTAGATTGTATCTAAAAAGCAAACTATTTATTTACATTTATTGCACTATATAGATGTAAAAATTTTTGAATATCTAATAAATATATAAGTTTAATATATATATATTTTATAAATTTCTAGATTTGAACATGCACTTTATTTTGTTTGAAAATAAATATGTATATTTAAATCTACACGAATAATATAGATTTCCGAATATGACAAATTTAAGCACGATATTATTTTAATAATGATGTTAACTACAAAATTTTTTCGTATTAGGCATTTCGAAAAATAAAGAATGATCTATGTATAGACTACGTCACGTGACTACTCTCGTCTTGAGAAATTTTAGATTGGTAATTTTAGTTTCGAACAGAACCGCGTCGTGATCGTTTCATAAAAATTATTTTTTATTGATACCTTTTTTGTGCAGTCTAGTTTGCATTAAAACGATTGACAAAAAGGGATGAAGAAAAATACCTGATTGAAAAGAATTAGTTAATAACTTTAAGATTAAAAAATTAATAACGGATTAAGAAAAGAAAGAGCTTGCAAAACATCCTATTAATAATTAAAAGAAGACAGCAAAATTAAGATTAAATGATATCATTAAAAAGAAATTCTTATATTTATAAATCATATATAATTAAAAAAGAATTTCTTTAGCAACACTTTACTTTATTTGATGAAACAAATTTTCTGTAAAAGTCTATTAAAATTTCTATATTGTATTATATTTGAATAGAAAAATTAAGATTGGTGAAAGAAATCATAGAACTTTTTAAAGGATTAGTTAAGTAAATTTATCTAGGTTCAAAGTTATTGAAGATTATGTCGAGGTCAAAACAATTGGATAGCAGTTGGACTCCTTCTGAAGAATATGATTCTTCAGGAACATCAAATTCTGAACAAGGAGAAGATGAGTTTGCAAATATTGGCTTTGTTGAGCATCAAATACATGAATCTGGCAATTGTTTTTGCCAGGTAATGGATAAGGGAATATTTAAAAAGAAAGATTAAAGTATTTATAACTCGATTTTCAATTCATTTATTAACATCTAAAGTATATAAGACTTTATGAAAAATTAATCTTTCTGAAATATAAGATTGTAATTTTATTAAATATAAAATGAGATAACATTGAAATGAGAAATTACATACATTAATAATGATTGTTTTACATTTTCTTCAAGCTTGAAATAATTTTTAAGAATAGAAATATGTTGTAATGACGTACCAGGTTGAATACCATATAATTTTATTAATATCTATATATATACATATAAATATTTTTAGTAAATATATATATGTTTATTTACAAATATATAAATTTGTTTATAACATATATAATATATATTACAATTGTATATGATTATAAAAACAAAATATTTATCTAGAAACTTTTATAGTTACAAGTGTTAATGTTATATTAATGATAATTTTCTAATTTATATATAAGTAGCTCTTATGTATACATAATAAGAATATAAAAAATAGAGTGTGCTTCTAAAATGTTTAGAAGAATCATATCATTTTCTTAGAGTTGTCCATTAGGTAGTGCTAAAATGGTTAATCTGAGGGGAAGTGTACCAAATCTCTGTGCATCCACAAATTTAACACATATTGGGACTTTTCCACCTTTCTGTTCTGCGGTATATAATATGAGGTCTTTGTGTTTTTATTTTTTTATTACTATTTGCAAATTTTAAATTACTGATTTTATTTAACATGGTTGAACAGCATTTGTTCAAAAACCAATAACTGTCAAGGCAATAAAGAGTGTAAAGGAAATCGAAACAATCAATCGTTAGAATTAGGAAAGAAACGACGATTGAGGAATAGAATAGTACATGAACAAAGAACTAAATCACAATCAGATCTTCTTTTAAGAAGAAAAGACTTTCCTTATTGTTGCTCTCTACAACACTTTCAAGCTGTACAAAAATGGAACGAGTGTCAGGCAAAAACTGAGGTATATTGATATCTACTAATAGAGAATATTAAAAAGTTTTGATAATTAAAATGTGTGCAATAACATGTATAATTTAAATAGTTAATCGAAGAGTAATCGATATGAATATTATATCATGAACTTGTTGCATTTAATATTGTAAATATTTACATCTTTTAATTCTCAACTAAGTTATATTAATTTATTTACACTATGGAACTTGAGATGAATACATGAGATTGAGATGAGATAAGGTTCATATATCTTAATTAATACTTAATACTGAATAATTTAAAACAGGGAAAATTTTTCATAGATTTTTCCTTTTATATTCTTTTTACTTTCTATATATCATAGTATATGTATGATTTGAAATTAAATTATTTGTTTTATTCAATGTTGTTATGCTAATAAACGAATTATGTTAAAAAGAGTATGTTAATTGTGAAAATATGTTTTGTGTTGATTGACAATATGATAATGATTAATAAATTATATCTTATACATGGTATTAAATAATATTACAGGAACGCTTAAAAAAATTAGAAAATGAACGTGGGACATTACGTATGGAAGTATCAGTTTTGTCAGATCAGGTAGATGCACAATCTAATAAAATTCAAGAATTGGAAAATATGCTTAGAGAGAAGAAGGAGTCACTCAGAAGAATGGAAGAAGCATTACAAAAAGTAATTTGGTGATTTTATTTTATATAGTGATTATATTTCTATTAATATTGCTGTTATTCTTTTATAACATAATTTATATTATCTTTATAATTTTATTCTACTTTTATATATTTTGTTTTCTTTTTGTTTCTATTTTATTTTTATTTTTACTTTATTCCAATAGTCTTAATTTTTAAAGGAAGTACTCTCAAGAAGTGCTTTGGAAACACAGAAATTAGAGCTCTTGAGTTCTTTATCAGAAATGAAGCTTAAACAAGCAAGTTTAGAGCATGAAAATCTTGCACTCCGTAGTACAAGTCCTGTATCAAATGTAAGTTGACAAGAATTTATATAAAATTGTGATAAAAATAGAATACATTATTGTTAGCAATTTATTGCAGGGAGAAAAATTTGGGAGGCATACCAGCCAATATAGTAGTCTTCCTAGGCCACCGAGTTCTTCAAAGAAAGGTGTAGTGTTCGGTAAGGTACCCAGTTTAGTTTCTGGAGTACACACAACAGTACCATTCGCCGTTAAAGGAGCCTCCGCGAGATGCCTGTCTGCGCCTACTCTAGGTTGCGATTGATTCTCCCTTTAAGCATGCATCTTTAAATGTTCTTTCAAAAAAATAATTGTTCTTTTTATATGACAGGCAATCGTGGCTTTAAAACTTATATTATATTAGCGTTGATCACAATTAATTTTCTAAAAAGAGTTTTATGTTGAGTTTTGCATGAAAATGTTGATTTTATTTGTTTTGATCTATAATGTAATTCATGTGTAATTAACATATATGATGTAACAATACCATGTATTTAAAACATTTATATGTTTTGGACATTAAGATATTTATTGTATTTTCAAATTATTTATTTGCCAAATTATTTATTTACTGTTAACATACAGCATAACATTACATTAATAGTGAGTCTAGTTTGATGATATTAAATTTTTTTTATTATTCTCATTTTAGCTGAAGAGGAGAAAACAATCATAGGAGATACAAATTCTCAAATAGAATCAATTCAGAAACCTCTGATAGAACTTTCAATGGAAGAAATTGGAGATTGGCTTGCAAATTTAGGATTAGAATGTTACGCGGGTGAATTGAGGCGATGGGGTGCTACTGGAACAAAATTGTTAGAATGCTCGCAGCAACAATTAGAAAAGGAATTAGAAATTAAAAATGTTCTTCATAGGAAGAAATTATTTTATGCGGTAGAATCAGAAAAAAGTGGTGGAGCTGAATTTTTTGGATCAGATAAGGTAATTTTTACAATTTAGTGATTGAATTGTACAAACACATAAATATTAATGAAATCATAGATGGATAATGCAGCAGTTTTGCGATGGCTGGATGATATTGGGTTACCACAACATAAAGAAGCTTTTCAAAATGGTAAAGTTGATGGCAGAATGTTACACAGACTCACCACTGAAGATCTTTTGAATCTTGGAGTTACTGCACAGTTACATGCTGCAAGTCTTAGACGGGGAATTCAGGTACTTTTAAAATGTCCTAATTTTACTTAATTCATTGCAAATATTACACTAACTACAGTAATCTAAATTAAGATATAGTAACACAAAGAAACTTATAACTTTTAAATATAACGTTTAAATATAACTTCTATTTTCAATAACTTTTGGGACTTGAGTGTCTACGAGTGGTGCGTGCGAGAAATGTAGAAGTGTTTAGAGCGAATAGTTGTAAGCAAGTCAAGGTATCTTCTGATCGAAAAGTTAGTAGCAAATGATGTTCGATGATGGTGAGGTCTATAAGGAAAACTAGTGATGGGTGCTGGCTACCCCCCACCAACGGTCGCTTGCGGGTGGAAGTGGTCTTCGAACATCGTACGTGGGAAAGCTCGCTATTCCCATATTTTACTGTAATGAGCAATAATCCTAAGGAACGTTTCGACTTGAAGGATATATTATGACAATTAAGGGCCTCAAGAGTAAAGAAAAAATGTTAAATCTTATAACGGTTCCTTCAGATTATTGCGGGTCCGAGCAAATATGTTTAAACAGTTGCTGGCTATCCCGACCGAAGGATGCATGAGAGCATCTGGTTGGGTCGCGGGACGTAACAGATAGATATCAAATTTAAGAACAAAAAGAAAATATATCTAATTTTATAGATATACTGAAGTAAAAATATATCTAATTTTATAGATTTTACGAGAACTAAATTTTGAATTTGATAACCTTGAAAGAAGATCTACAAATGGTAATGGAGCAGAGGGTGGTAATGTTCATCTGTGGACAAATCATCGAGTAATGGAATGGCTTAGGGTAGTTGATTTAGCAGAATATGCACCAAATATGAGAGGATCTGGAGTACATGGAGGTTTAATGATGTATGAAGGCAGATTTACTTCAGAATTACTGGCCACATTACTTAGTATTTCTCCAGGAAAAACTCTTCTTCGTAGACATTTAACTACACATTTCAATCAAATTCTTGGAAGAGAAGTTGTACAAAGGAAAAGAGAAATTGAGAGTAGCCTTGGATTCGTTCCACTTACGCTTACTGCTCGTTTAAAGGTGACTTTAATTATTTTGCAGCATAGATAAATTATTTCTTAGAGGATGGTCCATAGTAGTTTGTGATTAAATTACTTAGAACTCCGTTTTATTTTCAAAAATAGGAATATCTTTGAAATATTTTGTACTTTCTTACCTAAAATGAAATCATCATTCCGTTGTTTTATCCAAAATCATAAAATTCTCTATCTTTAATTTTTATTAATCTTTAAACTAATAGGAAATATTTAAAAAGGACAGGATTATATATGTATTATAATAACAACAATTCAATACAAGTCTGAAAATAAATAAAAACTGAATCTAGAAATGGACATATATTAGCGAATAGTCAAAGTAACAATAAATCTAAATGGACTAAAGTAACAGTTAATAAATAAAATTAGTCTATGTTCTTTAAATAAATGATATGTAATCAAACTTGTACTAAATTTAAATGTTGTAATTAAATTAAAATGAAATTGATTTAGGTACCCAAGAAATCTCAGTTTACTTTAAAACGCAAAAAAAGCAAGAATGAAGCAGATTATGGTAATTTGGTCTGTCCTTTGGATGCTTCACCACCAGGTACTCCATCAACTCCTACTTCGACACCAGGCAGCCCTAACTTGAATTCACCTACATTCTAACAATAGTCACAGATCACAGTCTCGTAAGTTTAACTCGACTAATACTAATACGAATCTTTTATTAACATATATTTCATAT
This sequence comes from Bombus fervidus, assembly GCF_041682495.2. Lineage (NCBI taxonomy): Eukaryota > Metazoa > Arthropoda > Insecta > Hymenoptera > Apidae > Bombus > Bombus fervidus. Next base: position 8,281,520 of record NC_091534.1, on the reverse strand, counting down.
TTAACAAATAGTTCATTAAATATATGGTTTCATGTATCATATAAATATTCTTTTACATTATACTTGGTATCTATTATTTAGTATTGCTTACTATATCAAAATAGTAACCTTAACTTTATCATTGAATTTTTATATTTAGAATCATTGAAATTATAAAAATAGTGAAATTTTAAGATAGCAATTAAAATATTTAAACTGCAAATATTTTAGGATAGTACTTAAAATGTTTTAATTGAAAAATTGTATCTAGTTGATGAACATTTATTTTATTAAAAGCTATTATTTTAAAAAATTTTAATTTTTCGTAATTAATTTTGAAAGTCAACAACTAAGAAAGAATTGGTTCTGTTGTTAATAAATAATACGAAGATATAATCATTTTATCATCAAAGAATTTTATTATAATTTTTTAATTATATATGTTTTTGGATATAATCGCCCAAAAATCTCAGTTTACTAACTAATATATACAAAATAGTCATATGCATATATTATATCATATTTAGGAAAAAATATATAATAAATAAATTATGACTTTTATATTAATATTCTTATTATTTTAATAAAAATGTTTAATTTTCTAATAAACCTTTCTATATTTTTATCATATTTTATGCTGTAACAAGATTGTTAGATATTACATATTTTATTTCATATTTTATTATACATTTTATTATAATATACGATAATTTGTTTATTCACAAGCATTTATATATATTTCACATATTATTATTATAATTGTTATTTCTTTATTTATTAATAAATTAGTCATTTATTAATTAAATGCTTAAGGAGGTAAGTTAGTACATTATTGTAATCACTTATCTATTTATTTCACTTCACTTTATCATCTATTCACATACTGCACTATGTAATTTAATATATAAAATATTTAATTATTTAAATGTATTAAATACTACCATATGTTTTCCAGAGCCAGGAGATAATAGACAGAGAAGAGTTATTGGTTGCATCTGACAAAAGTAATTACGCCTGTAAATAAGAAAAATGTTTTAGGGACCATTGTTTCATCTTAGATTAAGTCTTACTATTTAATCTTGTATAACAAAAATCTTGTTTAAAAGATTAAATAGACTATTGTCTTAATAGAAATGATTTTTCTAGAAAAAGTATGTTCTCAATATATTTATTTACTTTTCTATTGTACAATTTTACAATATCATACAAAATACTTTCATATCATGAAGAGGAAACAATATTTGCATAATGGGAACATTAAATTTTATAAAAATTACAGTACAAGTTTTAGCCGTTTAAAAATATGAATAATTAATTAGTATGCATATTTATGAAGAATAAAACGTAAATTGTAATACTATTTATAATACCTCTGCAGTTTTATTATGCTTAATTTTATTACTACTTTTGTTTTATTATATTCTTGACTAAAATCAAGTAATGAAAATATTACAGTATTGATCATTTTAAATTTAAAAAATTGTGTATAATAATATGTATTAATTGAAGCTTTTAAACTGTAAACAATAAAAGTGTAATATTTCATAAATTTATTGAATAACAAGTTCTTGGATTTTATTTAGCTAAACAATACTTCTATATCTTATGTTATTTTCTAAATCAACACGAATAAAGTAAAACCCTGTTCTACCCTAAATGAAGAATCTTATAAGGTTCAAAATTGGATAATAAAAGTTAGTTAAAATTTAATCGCTCTTAGTTCAATTAATGATAATTAATTATTAATTCCATATCATTCTGAAAGTAAGTACAATTTATTTAATTTCAATTATAAGTCATTTAAGATATAAATTAAATAATTTAAGGTAATTGAGTAAATTTATATTTTATATTATTTAACTATATGTTCGTAGATATTAAATGTTTAAACAAAATTGCATCGATTGAAAGTTTATATCACTGTACCAATATTTAAATAAATAAATGAAAATCACAATCTATATACCAAATTCGATTTATGTAAATAAAATTATTTTGTATAATTATCATTTTATTGTTAATCTAACCCTCTATCATATATATAAATAATTTATGTTTGTAAAATTTTATTGTCAACAAAATTATTTATTACGTATAAATAATAAATTGAAATATTCAATTAATTTTATATATTCATGATCTGTATATAAGTACGTATGTATGTATATTGTTGCTATATACATATATGTATGGTCATATTCATTCATTCGTGTTTTCATTGCCATGCGCGCACAGTCGTGGTCATATACACCCGTACATGCGTGTTAATGCAAACTCCAAACTCGCATTGTAAATAAACAATATACTATGAGCAACTGAAGTAACAAAATGTGAAAAGAACGTATAACTGTATTAACAATGGAAAACGATTGTTCAGCGATCGTTTATGTTGCGAACGAAGTCAAGGAATTATCCCTTACAATTACTTATGGACAAACAATTGAAGACCTTTGTATTAAGGTAAAATAATTTTAAAAAGCTATATTTCCTCATAATTCTATTTCTTATTATTTTGAGGTTAAATGAATATTTTATTCAGAATTTTACAAGATATTGAATAGTTTTATTGGTATTTTGCAAATATCAATTAAACTTGAATGTGTGTGTTTAATGAAATTAAAATTGAATTAAAATTTATTTTTGACTTGAACTGTTTAAAGATCTAATATAAATTTTGATGATACTTAGACTTAATAAAATATTTAATGTAATGTATATAAGAATATAATAACAACTTTTTAAATTAAATTTATCCTATTTATTTCAGCAAATATTTAAATTTGCATTTTAATTTACATAGAAAATCATTTTTTAGGCCTGTAAATCTCTTGGTATAGGTCCAGTAGCCAGGCATCTTTTTACTCTTAGAGATCATTATACGAAACTTTGGTATCCATCAGCATACCTCTTGGAAATGAAAGATAAAAACAAATATGAATTTAGGTTAAGATTTAAACCTTCAAGTTTACACAGACTGAAGCAGGTTGACATAAAAGCCTACGATTATTATTTTCAACAGGCACGTTCAGATGTTATGGATAATAACGTACCAGACATCGTTTATGAAAGACATAAACAAGAATTAATTGGTCTTGGTGTTAGTGATATGTATAGGTTTGTATAATACATTTAATTCAATCACTTAATGATTTATTTATTTATAATTTCATTTTTAGTGTAATATAGAAATATTTTATATTGTTATTTGAAGTTATATGAAAAATATGGAATTTGTAAGAATTATTATTACAATTAATTTGCTTTTTGATTCTGGTATGGGTTTTATTAATTAAATAAAGTTCGAGTTTTGTAAAACATTAATTCAATTTTTGTTGTCTTTTTATAGAGTGATGTTAGAAAAAAAAATATCAAGAGAAACAGTGCAAGCGGAATACAGAAAATATATTCCTAAAGAATGTATAAAGCGTCATGCATTTTTTATTAAAAAACCAATTCAGAATGCGCTTCGTAAAATATCTGGATATGATGCAAATTATGTTAAAGAACAGTATTTGAAACAATTTGAATGTATGGCACCAAATTACCCATATGAAGAATATGAAGCTTTAATGGATAGAGGTCTTCAAGATCCTCCAGCAAAAATTATTTTAAGAGTCAATTTTGATGAAGTAAAATATTGTGAAACAATTACTAATCCATGGATTACATTATGTGCAATCGAAGATTTATGTTTTGTTTCTATAAGGTTTTAAATTTATTGTTAAATATAATAGATAAATATTAGAAACAAGATTTAAACGTAATTTTTACATTTTTTATCAGAAAAGTGTTTTTTTGTTGTAGAAACTATATTATGCATTACAATGAGATCAATCTTTAATATTTTTATACTCAAATCTTTTTTATTATTCAGTAGTTTACTATTCAATTGTCTACAGAAAGAATAAGATAGAGGATACTATCGTTTCATAAGAAATATTTGTTTGTAAATTGTATTTAATATATCACAATTGAATACATTATATTATTATCGTTAATTATATTTTTGTATATTTCATTTTTATAGAAAATTAAAAATATTATCTTTATCTGTAGAAATAGTTTCCTTTTTTTTCTTAGTAAAAAGCAATATTTCTTAGTAAAAATAGTTCTCGTTCTTATAGATCTTGTTGAGATAAAATTATAATTGTTCATTCATAGTCGCAATTTATATGTCAAACGATTATTATAGAAATTAAATTTGATTTGAAACTATTACGTGTTGTAATAAAAATATTCTTTCTTAAGTAAAGAAAGTTTGCATTCAATTCATTAGGATTATATAATAAAATGTGTAAATTTTATATAAAATACTTATTAACATTTTGCGTAGCACATAGTCCATTGATGGTATACAATCTAGAATATTGTATAATATTCTTAAATATACTATTTAAGTAAATTAAATGTAAAGAAAACTCAAAAATCAAATTTAATACTACTACTATTTTTCTCTTAAATATTGGAACTTCTGTAATAAAATTTAACTAAAATCCTTTTCCTTTGAGCATTGAACATCTTAATATAATATTATAATTAACACTTTTTTGTTTGTAATATTTCAGTATTTCAAATTTTAATATTTCTATTATTTTCTAGACAAGATAACACAGTGGAAATATCAAGAAAGAATGGTATACCTTCATACCTAATATTTTCAAACAATGCAATTTTAGTGTCCTTTGTTTCTGCTCTGGATGGTTACTATCGCCTAGCAGTTAAATGGACATTTAATTTATGTGGAGAAATTTTCACCCCTTCTTTAGAAAGGTTACATAAATTAAAATGTCATGGTCCAGTTGGGTAAGATTTCATTTACTTAATTTAATATAGTGTTGCAGTATAAAATTTCATAAAAGTATAAGAACATAACATTAAAATTTTATTTTAGGCAAGAATTTTCATATATGAAACTCCAAAAAAAGCGTGCTAATAAACCAGGTTCTTATATACTTAGAGAAAGTGAAACAGAGTACAATGTATATTATTTAGATGCATGCAATAAGGAAGGAAAATTATTTTCAAAGAGAATAGAAGAAAGGATTGAATCAGATGATTTCACTATTACTGGTGTTTCTAGTCGATACAATACATTGGCACAATGTGTCTCATCTTTCCAAGATTCTGATGGACAGCCATATCTTTCAGAATGTTTACCGCCATCAGAATATGGTAAATTAAGAATGTTTTTCTAGTTTTATTTTGATCTGTATTAATAATGTTAGTAAGAGAAAGAATTAACTTACTTTTTTAGATAAATCATCATTATTACTTTGTGCTCCTGAAAGTGCAGTTAGTGAAGTTGCAGCTGATGAACAAATAGTTGCTTCAGTTTTAGAAACTGGACCTCGTTGTGTACCTCAAAATCAGTTAGAAATTTACAAGCCTTTTTTAAGAACTACTAGGATTCAACAATATTCACCAACAGCTCTTTATAGAGCAATTTGGAGATTAACTAAAGGAAAAAAATTAGAAGTTGCTCTGAAAATTTTAAAACAAGAAGAAGAAATACATTTTACAAAAGAATTTTTGGAACTTGCTGGAAAATGGTCCCTATTGCGTTCAAGTGCTGTTGTAAGGTGAATAACATTTTGAATAGATTGGTGCATAGAATAAATATAAATTGTAATTTCCTACATTTTAATATTATATGAAATAATGTAATAATTAAAATATCTTAAGTTATAGTATAACAAATATTAGTAACGTTTTTAAATTTATGTATATCATATTGATACTACAATGACTTTATATGTTGTATTAGATTGTATGGTTTAACAGTAACACCATCCATTGGGATGCTTCTGGAATTGGTACGACATGGCTCTCTTGATGAATATTTACGTAGTTCTTCTTCTCAAACTATCAAAACTGTAGATATGGTAGAAGCAACAGCTTGTTTAGCCACTGCTCTTTGGCATCTTGAAGAGAATGGTGTAGTTCATGGTAACATTAGATGCAATAAACTGCTAGTACATGCCCATACTAATAATAGTTTTGTCGTAAAACTTGCCGATCCAGGAATATTTGTATATACAGAAACAGATATTCACTGGTTACCTCCAGAAACTTATAATGATCGAGAATTGGCTAGACATAGTTTTCAGGCAGATGTTTGGGCTGTTGGAACAACAATTTGGCAAATATTTGCTAGGTAAAGCTTTTTAATGAACAAAATCTACTAATCTTTTGTTGTTTCATTATAATTTTGATTTAGTTTAGTCATAGAATTGTTTTCATAGCATAAAACTATGTAGTAAATAAAATAAACTTGTTTTAATAGCATAAATTATAAAATACGTGTGTTTAATAATATAGTAATTTATCACAAGTATTTTATAATATTCTATAAGATTTAACAAATAAAACTAAAATTTATAAAAATAAAATTTAATATGTGTGTCTGCGCTATTTAATCCTAGGGGAGCCACATTACAAGAATTCCGAAATACTTCTATTATGAAGAAATATTATGAATCTGGAAAACGTTTACCTATTCCAAATGGTTGTCCTATGGACGTATATAGGTTGATGCTTGAGTGTTGGGGAGATTCAAGTGGTTCTAGAAAACAACCTCAAGCAATTATGAGAGACATTAATCAAATTCTGTATCAAGTATACAATTCTCGCAGAAGTCATACGTACGCAACAGCTTTCCCTAAAACATTTACTCCTGAATTGAAAAAATTTGAGCAAGATAACTCTGACTCCAGCGATAATAGATCAATAAATAGTGAATCAAGAAGTAGTAGTCTTTCTACAGACAATACAAGTCTTCAATGGAATGGCACTGATGATAGTAAGAGTTCCTTTGCTATAGTAACATTGTTTTAACAAAATTCAAAAATTTAATTTATTTAAATTTTAGGCGTGCAAAGTTTAATTAACACCAATGATAATTATGCAGGCAGTACAGAAGACCTCTCTGCATATTTAGGTTGGTTATCCAATGCAAGAAGAGATTCAGAAGGGTGTTCAATTTCTCAAAATAACATTCCTAACATGAACTGTATTGAACACTCCACTCAAGCTCTGCGAATAGGACACCCTGGTGACTTAGGCGAGGTAATAAAATAATAAACTAATTGATTGAATATATTTCAATATCTAAATTTAATAGTTGCTACTTATAAGTCTAAAGAATAAAAATAATTTAACCAAATCGTGTTTTCTAAAAATTAATGGTTTTAATTAATTATAATAAACTTAACACATAATATTAATATAAAAATAGGTAATGAGAAGAAATGAATCTGGAACAGGAGAAGATTGTGGGTCTGGAGGAAGTAGCAATGGTTCTTTAGGTCAAATGCGAGGCATTTATGAATTAGATATCGATTGTAATATAATTCTACAAGGCAGAATCGGTCAAGGTTTTTATGGGGAAGTTTATAGAGGTACTTTGGAAAGAGAAAATGGGAAAGATATTGAACCACAACAAGTTGCTATAAAAAAATTGAAAACAAGAGCACTTGAAGCAGATATAAGAGACTTTGAAAGAGAGATTGCTATAATGAAGGTTAATTTAATAATTCTTTTAATTTATTTACTAACTTTTAATTTATTTTTTGTGAAATTTAATATTAATATTGTAATATTAAAACTGTAATAGATATTAATCAAGTAAAATTGCAGACCTTGAAACATCCAAATGTAGTGGAAATTCTCGGTGTAATATCAGAACCTGAAGTTTGTTTGGTAATGGAATATGTAAAACATGGTTCATTGCAAAGTTATCTAACAATTCACAAACAAGAATTGACTCATAAAAGACTATTAGGATTTGCTTTAGATATTGCAACAGGAATGGATTATTTAGGTAGTATGAGTATTGTTCATAGAGATCTTGCTGCAAGAAATATTTTAGTTGCAGATGAAAATAAAGTTAAAATCAGTGACTTTGGATTAGCTCAAGTTACTGGAAAAAACGATTACTACATTTTACAAACTGATCGAGGCCTTCCTATTAAATGGTAAGTTACAGATATAATGAAATTATGTGTTCTTGAGTTTTTATTCTATTCTAGAAAGCCTTTCTTTTTAAGGTATGCTCCAGAAAGTATTAGAGATGGAAAATTTTCTACTCGATCAGATGTATGGTCATTTGGTGTAACAATGTATGAAACATTTGGCTTTGGAGAAGAACCACGTTTACCCGGCCTTGATTCAAGTATAGACCGTCTTCAAAATGAACAAGAAAAAGGAAGTACTGAATTGTTGGCTGCATTAGAAAGAGGCACTCGTCTTCCTTGTCCGTCTACCTGTCCACAAGCAATTTATGTAAAACTTATGTATCCTTGCTGGCATTTACAAAGCCATCAGAGACCAGATTTTGCAACTCTTTGCAAGGATATTAAAGATCTTCTTGCTCAATACTAAAAAGCAAAGATAGAAAATAAAAAATACATGTGAAATTAAGTGTAAGTTAGGCAAATTCAACTTTAAATTATGTAAAAAGTTTGTACAATTTTAATTTTAATAATTTATGGAACTTTGGTATATCTATTTGTCAAAGTTAAATTGAACTTTTTCAAATTTATGGACATTAAATAGCAATATATTGATTCAAATTTAATAATTAAGTAAATATACAAATTGGTACGTTTTACTTAGAGTATGACGACCTTAATTAAAAAGTTTATATGAAATTATTGTTATAAATATAATTGTTGTAATTATTCAAAAAGGAAGGTATTAATGTACCTATTTCCTGTTGTCATATATTATTTACTTTAGCATTACGAAATAAATTTAAATTGTGAATTTGTAAAGAGATACAATTTAGTATAAAGTAGAATGAATTCCACAGAATTCTTTCCTTGTGTATATGTATATACAAGAGTTCTTTTTACATACAAGTAAATACTTATTGTAAAGAAATTAGTATCTTTGCTTTTTGTAAGAAATAAATGATCATTTCATTAATTATATCACAAAATTGAGATTAAGATGAAAAAATAATATTTGTAAAAATTAAGTAACTGCAATCATATATATGTTTAATGCAATAAACATTAAAAAATTTGTTGAATTGATATATTAATTACAGTATCATTAAGAATTAAGCTTAAATAAGTAAAGTTCGTATAATACGTATTATGTATTACTGTAGTTTGTTAATATTGAAAAAAAACTAATACGTCTTTTCACGATTTTAATTTTTAAGCACAAATTTAATTGATCTCTTTCGTAGAAAAGTTTATTTCTAAAATATATGTATACCTACATATAATATTACACAAGCGTACACATAGTGTTACAAAAGTTAAGATATATGTATACTTAAAATAATTTTATCTAAAATCTGTACATATGTATATGTAATTTTTGTAAACTATGTAATATGTTTCTGTCAAAGAAATTTAAAATTTATTTTGTAGTCTTAATATTTGTCTATCTTTTGTAAATATTCTCAATTAAAATATTTCGGAAATTTTTTAATATAAACTAAATACTTTTTAATTAGGACTGCATAGTATTTTTATAAAAATTTTATTACATTGATGAATAACTCTGTTTAATATTAAAAATTTTAATATCAAACAATTGAAATGAATTTTTAAACTTTCAATCGAATTGTCACTGTAATATATTGAAATATTCTATAAATGCTAATACAATTACAAAGAGTAAGAAATAAATAAAGAAATGGTTACATTTAATTTTTTATTTCGTTTTCATAATTACAGAATGTATATATGTATATATACATATATATAAATATATATGCATACAATTATGAATTTGAATTAGCGTTTGGTCCACGTCGACGACTGTAAGTTTGGACCACGTTAACGAATCTTCGATTGTATTGAATTCGCCTTTTAGCTCGACCTGTTTTCTTTTTACTCTTTTCTTGTTTCTCCACCTGTGTAATGGAAAAGAATATTTGAAATAATATTTTAAAAAAATGTAGTAGGGCAAATTTACGAAAATTAAAACATTCATATAATTTCTATTTTCTATGCGTGATATTTTCTATAATACTTGTCCTAATGATTATTTCAGAGTATTGATGGAAAGAGATATATTCATTCTTTTCTTTCAATCATACTGTTGACTCTAATCAAAATAATCGATAAATTCTTTCTGTGAAATATTCTATGATTTTCTAATTGATAAAACCAAGATAGTTGCTGATTATCCGAGTCCTTGTCAATATATAATTTTTCTTGATATATCTGAAGTTTTACTTCTTTCTACATGAATTTACCATATGATAGTATCTTTGAAAAAAAAAGAAAAAAAAAAGAAAAATATTTTTCAATAAAAAGTTCGAGTTCAATAATTATATAAAGTGAATATGTTTATCATATGACATCAAAAATATTGTATTGGTACAGTTAATATTCTGATAGCAAAGTGTTAAGAATTGACTAAATGTGACTTTAAACTGTAGATTTCTTACGAATGTTTTAATCATTTTAAAAATTAACAAAGGAATGTGTGTTATGCACGTTGATACCAGATTGTTTTACAATGTAGAAACAACGTGTGTAGCATGCCAATTGTTGATTGTTTTATGTGATAGATGCATATTTAGATAGTTAAGTTGATTTTAGAATTTACTACATTAGTCTATAATATTTATTTTCCTTAATTACATATTGTATGACTTAATTACCTTTGGAGTTTGAGCTTTTACTTTTCCAGCACGCGCTAAAGATCCATGGACCTTACCTTAAAAATTAAAATAATATTTGATTATTTATGTTAAAATAATTTTATATTTGTAAACTTGAAGATCAATAATATCTAGAGGTATACGAAAATGTAGAGTCTGATTCTTGAAACCATCTTGAGATTTTAAAAATATAGGGATTTCCAAGAATTTCGAAAATTTGAATCAAGGTTTGAGACTATCTTAGGATAAATACTTAACAACATGTCTTATATTAATATATTGTTTCTGACAATAGTTTCAAATTATTAATATAACACATAAAAGTAACTTTTAATTAGATAGATACTTACAATTGTTTTTGACAGTATGTGATTCTCATAAAAAAATTAAATTAAGCATATAATACAGCTCGAGAAGTCTGTGAATTACAATAAATGCAAATACAATGTCTGCCCATCCCATAACATAGTTGTAAGCAAACTAATCTCAAAATGATGTTCAGGTTCTCTAAATTCTTAAAATCCCAGATATTTCCCACATCCCTAATAATATATAAATTTCAAAAAGAACAAAATTTTCTTAGTTGTCAAAACTTACCACCAGGAAGAGAAACTGTTAATTCTAGAACATTTGATGTAAGATCTCCAACTAAAGCATCATTTTCCAGTAAGAGACCAGAACAGTACAAGTTGAATTCTGTATTTGCAGCACCCTTTGTTTCAACAATTTTTCTCTGGAAAAAATAAAAATAAATTTTAATTATTGTTATCTTATATTTAATTATTAAAGGCTCTAGAATCTAATCTTTCATCACTTCACAGGAAATAGTATTATTTATCTAAAGCACTTTTAAAATATTTACTATAGTGATAAGATACTAAAGAATATAAAAAAAAATTATATTGTTATCACTATATTATAAACTATATTATAAAGAGTGTTTAATAGTCTTATCATATATTACTTCCTCTAAAAATTTCAAAGTTCCTTTAATTCATATAACTGTTGACATATATTCGCAAATGGTGTTCAATAAAAGATTTATTTGACCACCAGCTCATAAGTTTGTCATTTGATATTGCGTCGTTGCTCGTTCCAGAGGCATAAAGTTTAGACTCCAGATTATCATTGCGACGCAAATGATTAAATACATGTCAAGATAATATTATTGATTTTATGAATACATAATAATTATATATAAAATAGTTATTTATATTAAGTGAATTTACATATTATATATTTATTATAAATAATTTATTTATTGTAATTATCCTCTTTTGTATGCACAGCTACATTCCAACCCTTTTAAAGTCCAAAAGACAGGAAAATAAAGTTATCTATCTATAAATAATTTAATTATATATACATTAATTTGAATTATTGAAAATTATTTATGTTTTTAAAAATAAAAATATTGTCAATAGATTATTATGATAAAAGATAATATATTTCAAATTAGTTTTGAATTAATGTAAATAAAGACCTTTCACTTATAATATATAAATATATATAAAACAAGAAGACTCTTTTCTTATTTCAAAGAGCACATTTCAGAAAACATATTGTATCAAATTAAATTCTGTAATAAACTAATTACAATAACAATATTACTATTTTTTTTATCATACCTTTATGTCTGCTATAGTCTCATTTTCGTGCGACTCAACCAAAGTTGTATGTTCTCCTCCTCTGATGTGTAACTGCATGTTTACACTATCTCTAAAAACATAATTTAACAGAATAATTAATATCTATCTAAGATATTTTACTTTATATGAAATTCTACTTTATTATTAATTAACCTATAAGCTCTACAGATATAATGCTATAATTCAATTAACATAAAATATATTTAAGTAAATATAAATGTTGAAAATAATTATACATTTCATATCAGTTAATTAAAAATATGTATGTATAAACTACATACGTGTACGAACTGATCACACAAAGGATGAATGACTAATATTAACACGTGTTACTAAAAGAACCATATTTAATTTTAAAATAGTTGTTTTTATTAAAAAGACATTCTAACTAATATCAGATATAGTTATAAAAATATTGTACCTTAATAGATTAATGCTGTAACAATACTTATCACATTAAAATGAGGAAATGCGATAATTTATACTCACAAACGACGCAGTAATGATTAACGGGATCCCTATGTTGAAGTTGTTGGAGATTATGAAGAACTATCGATAATCTGATAACGAAACGATTAATCGATTTTGTTTTAATATTGCAAATAACGATTTATCGATATTCTGTTAAACTTAATATTTATTTTACATATTATTTAATAGCATATTGTAAAAATATTGAAGGGAAATTATGATTGTTTAATAATAGGAGGATTAATTATAATATAACGTGTACTATATTTTCGTGTGATTATATTTTCATAAATATTTAATTTCATATATAAAAATATATAATTCACATATATAGGAAAACTGTTAATTTTAATTAACATTGAAAAATTTATATTTGAAGGTACAAAAATTTAAATAATATTTCTTAAAATACTGGAGATTCTTAAGTAGCATAGTTAACCAATCAAATTTCGATTTATACCTTTCATATGCATGAAAGTATGTACATGTATAATATAGTGAACACACAAGTCTTATTGAGTATGAAAATTTTCAACTGTTATCATCTTAGCCTAACCTTATATTAGAATTTAATGCAAGATTAAATAATAAATCTTAAAAGCATAATCTTGTTTTTGTTATAGTTAAGAATAACATTTTATCAAATATCTTATTAAAATAACGAAGGTTATAGATCCCATGGCATTTCCACTGAACGATCAGATTTATACAAAATCTTTTACACCTAGAGAATATCAAGTAAGAGAGAATTTTATAAATTATTTAAAGGATTTTAAGAAAATATATTGTTGTATACAATATTTAAAATAAATATTATTGCAGGTAGAATTATTTTATGCTGCTAAAGATAAAGACATTATTGTTTGTTTAGGTAAAAATTATGAACAAACTTTTATTGTTATAAAATTAATCCAAGAATTTGCTACAAACAATAGAAGGTAATAATATATAATTATAATTAGTTTTTCTTCTTGGAGAATTCTTGCATTATTGCATTAAATTTCTTTTAAAATTATTTATTGTAAATTGTTAATTTAGATTATTAAGTGAAGGAGGAAGACGATCATTGTTTATATTAACAGACGAAGAAAAATGTACAATAAAAGCAAGCTACATACAACAACTGACAGATTTAAAAGTATTATTATGTGACACTTGTTCACTTACAGAATTTATAGAAAACTTTGAAACTTCTCATGTAAGGAATATTAGTGTCTTATTAGTAATATGTTTACCAACATATATTATTATTATACTACTAACTTCTTTAATTTTCTATAAATTATTTTGAATAATTTTTTTAGGTACTAGTTACAACTGCAAAGACATGTGCACAATTATTGACAGATAGAAAAATTTTACCATGTCAGATAAATCTAGTCATAATTGATGAGTGCCATAAATCTATAGACAATAACAAGCTAAAATTTATTTTACAAACTATTTTGGCATGTGAGAATGTTCCTAGAATCATTGGATTAGCTGTACCATTGTTTAATTTAACACAAGAGCCTGGAAGATTAGGATTGGAAATAGAAAAAGTAGAAGACACATTTCAATGTGAAGTTGAAACAGCTAGTGATATATTATCTATATTGCGGTATGTATATTTTAGTATGCAAGGTAAATCTTGTCGTTAGGGTAAGAAATACAAAAAATTGATTGGTATAAAAATCTTTCTTTTCATAACTTTGCTTGTTTCATAAGTTCAATATAATATACCAAGAACAAATCTTTTTTTGTAAAAAAAAAAAATTGTAAAGGTATTAGTAATTGGTTTTATTAAGTCTTAAATTGAAGTAAACATATGTACATTTTATCTTTGAGATAACTCTATGCTAAAAGACGCAAATATATTAAATTTAAACATTTTTTAGCTTATTACAGAATAATTAATTTTTCTAATATTATATCTTAATATTATCTTAGATAAAAAGGTATTCAGAATTCTATTAAAAAGATATACTGCATTTTTAGGTGCATGTATGAAATGAAATGTAATCTTAGGAAAATACATTTTAACATTTCTTCTTTACATTTCTTTTTTTCTATTTTTAATGAAACAAAAAATAAAGTTATTATAATTATATGATTCTAATATATGATATTTTTACTCAATAGTGATCTTTTTTTAAATAGGTATAGCCCTAAGCCTAAAGAATATGTAGTAGAATATGCTAAAAATGCAAAAGGAAAATTACATACTACTATAGAAAATTATATATTGCATGCTCTTGAATTTTTACGTGATCATCGTCATGATCCAACTGAGATTTACAATGAAGAATTTTATGAAGACATCCAAAAAATACCAGATCCTACAGAGAAACCTTTTGAGATGATGCAAGACTTTTTGTACATATTAGAAACTCTTGGACCATGGTGTGCAGATCGTGCTGCACTGGCTCTTCTAATTTTAACAGAAAAATTAAAAGTAAAGACACCTTATGAAAGACATTACCTATTATTAAACATGGTAGCATCTGTTTTCACAAAAATACGAGCTTTGTGTGATAATACATTTGAAGTTTTATCTGAAAAGGAAAGAATATATAAATATACTACTCCAAAGGTTCATAGATTATTGCAAATTTTAAAAACATATACACCGTATTATAATAAAGATATTAATAATACTGATAATAAACTAAATGAAAATATTTCTCAAAAGTTACCAGTAAATAATAGGGAAGGGTTTACTAGAGATAGATTTGTGCAATCTAAAAAATCAGATTGTAATTGGAAAAGTAATGAAGAAAATTGTAGAAAACCACCTAGAGCACCACGACACATGCGTGGTATTACAGATCCTGACTTACTTTGTGGAGTAATTTTTGTAAATAAGGCATTTGTGGCAAAAGTGTTGTTTTATTTGTTAAACGAAATATCTATGCATGATGAAGACTTACATTTTTTGTCACCTCTTTATACGATTGAGAGGAATATTGAAGATATTAGTTATTCAAAAGATTTAGAAATAGAACATAGAAAACAAGAAGAAGTTTTAAAAAGATTTAGGATACATGAATGTAATTTATTAATTTCGACTTCAATTTTAGAAGAAGGTTAGTCACTAATTTATCTTATTATTACTACATAACTTATTTTAAATATTATTTTATTAATATTATACTAATATACCGTTTTATGTTTGTTAGGTATAGATATTCCCAAATGCAATTTCGTAATGAGGTACGATTTTCCAAAAACTTATCAGTCATATGTACAATGTAAAAGTCGTGCAAGAGCTACAGATGCATTATATGTCTTATTAGTACCACAAGAAATGTCAAAAGAGTATATATGGCAGCTAGCTCAATATCATTACATAGAAAAGGTATTAAATTATATGGTATATTCTTTTTAATTACTTTAATTATTCGTTATGGTAAAATTTAATGGAATATATGAACTGGATCTGATGTTTGATTAATGACTATATTGTCTGCTCGATTTAATTTAGTCATAAACTTCAGTGTGTACCAGTTTTAATATCAGCCATTTAATGTGGTTCATTACCTGTGTCCATCCCAGTCGAAAGTTTTAATGGAAGAGCATCAATCTATTTTGTAGACTTTGTTAGTAAAATGTTCTAATAACGAACCATCTGAAGAAGAAGAAAACGAAGCAGACATGTATGCTGCTATGATACCACATTATAAACCGCTTGATGGAGATGATGCACCTAAAGTTACTTTTAATTCTGCTATATCACTAGTAAACAGGTAGTATAAAATTATGAATAGAAAACAATGAAAGCACTTTAAATATTTTATAATCATAATTCTAGAAATTATTTCATATTATTATAAAATTTTATTTGTTTAGATACTGTGCAAAATTACCTAGTGATACTTTTACAAGGTTAACTCCAGAATGGTCCATTCAAGAAATGGATGTTGATAATAAACTTATGTACACATGTTCTTTACGACTTCCTATAAATTCTCCAGTAAAATATGTTGTATTGGTAAATATTTTTGTTCTTTATAATGGAAGCATAATATTAAATCTTTTCCAATATATATGTGTGTATGTGAATTATTGTATATTACACTATTATTTCAGTCATATCCTATGCCTAATAGAGCTATGGCAAGACGAATGGCTGCTTTACAGTTGTGTATTGATTTACACAGAAAAAATGAAATAGACGATAATTTGTTACCCATTGGGAAGGAAAATTTTAAAGCTAAACCAGAGGATGCAGAAGTACCTGCTCTACCAGATGAAAGTAAAGTGGACTTTTCTGAAGCTCGACCGGGAACAACTAAGCGCAGACAATATTATTATAAAAAGGTTTTATTCATAAAAGATAAAAGTTATAGTAATATATACTTTATTTAATCCTAATATTAAATTGTGCTTCATAGACAGCTGAGGCATTAATAGATTGTAGACCAATAATTGGAGTTCCTTCTTATTTATATCATATTAATCTGGTTTTGAGTTGTCCTTTACCTGAAGAACAAAATACAAGAGGTCGACGTATATATCCTCCTGAGGAATCAGCTATTGGTTTTGGTATAATAACATTAAAAGAAATTCCTAAGGTAGTCATAATTACACACATACACACGCGCGCGCGCGCACACACACAGACACAAAATGTGTAAATTACTCGCAATATTAATCATTAACTTTTTATTTTAGTTATGTCCATTTCCTATTTATACTAGATCTGGGGAAGTTCATGTAAAATTAAAACTTAGTAAACAGACTATAATTCTGAATGAAATGCAAGTAGAAAAAATTGCTATTTTTCTTAATTATACTTTTACAAACGTATTAAGATTACAACAATATTTGATGCTTTTTGATCCTAATGCTTCAGAGAACTCATATATGATTGTACCTGTGAAATTAGGTAACTGTGAACATTGTTAAAAATATTATTATTTATATTATATTTGATATTATATACATACAAATCTATTTTTAACAGATGAACAATCTGACGTCATTGTAGATTGGAATTTCTTAGAATGTATATATAAAAATCGAAATGCAGGGCCAACTAAAGTTCCAGAAGAAATCAGAAAAAATTTCAAGTTTGATGCATCGAAATACCATGATGCAGTAATTATGCCATGGTATAGAAGTCAAGATCAACCTCAGGTATTTTAATGAAAATCTAATATAAATAAAAAAACGTTACAATTGAAATACATTATATTTTCTTGCTCGTTTTAGTACTTTTATGTTGCTGAAATTTGTACAAATTTAAATCCCAAATCTTCTTTT
Source organism: Bombus fervidus (assembly GCF_041682495.2). Taxonomy (NCBI): domain Eukaryota; kingdom Metazoa; phylum Arthropoda; class Insecta; order Hymenoptera; family Apidae; genus Bombus; species Bombus fervidus. Next base: position 8,263,553 of record NC_091534.1, on the reverse strand, counting down.
CCTGGTGATGATTATAGCACTTTTGAAGAATATTATCTTAAAAAATATGATATACAGATACAAAATTTAGATCAACCTTTACTAGATGTGGATCACACATCAGCTAGATTGAATTTTTTAACACCAAGGTAGATATGATGCAAAATATATGATTATATTTAAAATTGTTTTTGTAATTATATTTATAATTGTTTTATTTGTAATTTATAATATTTATAATATATATATACATATATATACAATATTATTATTAAATAAATATGGAATAAAATAAATATACTATATTTATATCTAATATTTTATTTTAGGTATGTTAATCGAAAAGGTGTTGCTTTACCAACAAGTAGTGAAGAAACAAAACGGGCAAAACGGGAAAATCTGGAGCAAAAACAAATTCTTGTTGCTGAATTATGTGCAATTCATCCTTTCCCAGCTTCACTTTGGAGACAAGCAGTTTGTTTACCTTGTATTTTATATAGAATTAATGCTCTATTACTTGCTAATCAAATACGGTGTCAAGTTGCACGAATGATAAATTTAGGACAGGAAAATTTAAATCTCGGTAGATATAAAATTATAGAAATTACTTCTAGAGTTTTCGTTTTTTGATTTTAATGTGAAAATATTTTAGATTTTGAATGGCCACCATTAGATTTTGGTTGGAGTTTAGCGGAGGTTTTAAAGAAATCTAAGGAATCTGAAAAAGCAAAGTTAGCCAGAAATGAAACTATCCAACAAAATTCTACAAATGATACAATTGATAATAAATGTCAAAATATACCTAAAGATATAATAGACAGTTTACACAAATCAGATAAAGAAGACTTGAATGAAAATAATTACGAGTTTCAAATAAAAAATGATAAGGTAATCGAAATAGGGGAACAAATGTCAAATGACGAAAATGAATTAGAAATTGGTACTTGGTCAAGCGACATGGCAATGAATTCTCTGGATTTTGAAACAAATAATTTAAAGTCATTTCCCTTAAATGTAACTGTTTTACCAAATGATTTTAACTGGAGTGATATTCGATACGGATCCCCTGCATGTGAATCAGATTTCGACGGTTATGAATCGGACGATATTTATAGCGATGGATTTGTCGATACTTCTGATGAAAGTGAAGATGAAAACAGAGGGTTACGAATTGCTTACATGGGAGAAAATATTGCAGAAGCCGTAGAAGACGAGAAACAGATGTCTAAGCAAGAGACCAATAAAAAAATTTTGGATTTGTTAGAAACTGAGAAAAATTTGGATGACGTTTTATGGTCGTACACGGAAGAGAAAGAGAATTCTTCAATTGCGAAGCATAGACAAGCTCATTACGAATTTGCTAAAGTAAGAGAATGTGAAATAATGCAAAATGGATCTTTTATACCCTGTGATAATGAAATTGCAATAAAAAAAAAAGCTTCATGTAATTTACAATGTGAAGAGAATTTGCCAAATTATAAACACAAAGATTATGTAGAAACTGTAATCGAGAAATTCACTAAAGAAATATTAAATAACAATGATACTGTACAATTGATAAAAAAGGATTCTAATCCATCGAAATTTACATATCATTCAGACAGTAATCTTTTTAGCTTTGATTTTCAACCAGAACTAGAAAACCATGCGGGCCCAAGTCCTAGTTTAATCTTACAAGCTTTAACTATGTCCAATGCAAATGATGGTATTAACTTAGAACGTTTAGAAACTATTGGTGATTCTTTTTTGAAATATGCTATAACTACTTATTTATATTGTACATATGATAATATACACGAAGGCAAGCTTAGTCACTTGAGATCTAAACAGGTATACAAAATTCGAGATATTAATTAGCTTTGTTGGTTGTAATAATTTATTTTAATATAATGAAAACCTTTTAGGTCAGTAATTTAAATTTATACAGATTAGGGAGACAAAAAATGTTAGGTGAGAGCATGATAGCAACAAAATTCGAACCACATGACAATTGGTTACCTCCTTGTTATTATGTTCCAAAGGAACTTGAACAAGCATTAATTGAATCTGGTGTACCTTCTACTTTGTGGAATCAAGCCGACATTCCAGCTTTGCAAGCCGTAAATCCTTCTGAAATAACTCAATTAGTTCGAGAAACGGAACAAAAATTGGGTGTCATGAAAACTGAACTTGATCGGAATGAGACATCACTTTCGAATAATTTAGATAACATGCGTTGTTTTATACCGTACAATTTAATTACGCAACATAGCATTCCTGATAAAAGTATCGCAGATTGCGTGGAAGCGTTGATTGGAGCTTATTTAATTGCTTGTGGATCTAGAGGTGCATTACTTTTCATGGCTTGGTTAGGGATTCATGTTTTACCTACAGAAGAGATTACTATTATACAAGAATCAGAACCAAGAGAAAGAGTTCCAGGTAGTACCCCTTATATAAAAGGAACGAACGAAAAAGGACAAACAACATGGACACAGGTATCTATAATTGATTTATATAATTATAAATAAATATCATATATAAAGCATATCAATTATTGTAGATTCGTTATGGAAAATTGGAAGAGCCACAAAATCCCTTACTTCGATACATTCCTGATCCAGAACAAGAATTAAAAATGATGCTTGATGGTTATGAAGAATTAGAGAAAAGTATAGGATATGAATTTCATGACATTAGTTATTTATTACAAGCATTTACTCATGCATCATATCAACCTAATAGGCTGACAGATTGTTACCAACGTTTAGAGTTTCTTGGAGATGCTGTTTTAGGTAGCAAATAATTGGTTCTTGTCATTCTAGTATAATTTCCAATAGTGAAAAATTTAATATAAAAAATTGTAATTCTAGATTATTTAATAACAAGACATTTATATGAAGATGCTCGTCAACATTCTCCAGGTGCTTTAACAGATTTACGATCCGCCTTAGTTAATAATACTATATTTGCTTCTTTAGCTGTAAGATGTGGATTTCATAAATATTTTCGACATCTTTCTCCTGGTTTAAGTATTGTCATAAATCGTTTCGTTAGGATTCAAGAAGAAAATGGACATTCTATTAGCGAAGAAGTAAGAAGCTTTAAACAAATTTGCTTATATATATGCATTACGTGTGTGTCTATATTTCATTATTATTATTTGTTTCTTTTTAAGTATTATTTAATTGGAGAAGAAGAATGCGAAGAAGCTGAAGATGTAGAGGTACCAAAAGCATTAGGTGATGTTTTTGAATCACTAGCTGGTGCAATTTATTTAGATAGTGGAATGTCCTTGGATGCAGTATGGAGCGTCTATTACGCCATTATGAAAAATGAAATTGGTAACTTTTTAAAATATCTTTTATCTAATTACAAAGATAAATTTTTCATGAAAAGAAACAACAGGAATATTTTACTATTTCAGAACAATTCAGCACCAATGTTCCTAAATCTCCAATTCGTGAACTATTAGAATTAGAGCCTGAAACAGCAAAGTTTGGAAAACCAGAAAAATTGGCTGATGGACGAAGAGTTCGAGTTACAGTAGATGTTTTTGGTAAGGGCTCTTTTAAAGGAATTGGCAGAAATTATAGAATTGCAAAATGTACTGCAGCAAAATGTGCTTTAAAAAAGCTGAAGAAGATGCAGAATTATTCAAGAGATAAACTATGATAGCATATACAATATTAGATCAAAATGAAAACATAAAATGAGATTAATTTCTGTATTACTGTTAAAATATATTTCTATAAAATTGTATCCATAAATACTTATGAATTTGTAATATAAAGAAATTTTATGTATTCTAGCCTAAAATAACATTGCACTAACGTTATAGAATGGATTTATGAATTGCACGAATTAGTAGAAACGATATGTATCGAAGTTTATTATTACAATTAACAAAACAAAATTTTGGGGAAGAAGCGTAAATATATTGTTATATTGTAAATATTTAAGCAATCATATAAAAAGTACTTAAAAATTCCAAAACTATTTTTTAAATATGCTATATTGAAATATGTAGTTCTGGTATTCAATGTGTCATAAGTATTGATTTAATCAATTGTAAGTAACTTTTTTCTATGACATAAAATATCTTTCGAGCATCTCATTACCTTATAAATTATGCAATTTGTTGTTTACCAATTTTCCTCAAAATTCTAGTCAACACATTATATGTTTTTTAAATATATTTTCCCAGTATTAAAAAGATTTAGAACCGGTGGAATTTTTTATAATAGAAATATACATAATAAACATATTGTATAGAAAGATTAATATGTATTAGGGAAATTAATAGCTAAATTTAAAAAGTTAAAAATTAATATCTTCTTTCTTAATGAAGTTGTTCCCATTATAATTTTTTATACCTTTACATTTTTATCAATACCTAATTATTATTTATCAAGAAATTGTCAATTTCAATTTGAAGTAAAATTACTAAAAATGTATAATCTAAAACGGAAACTACATCATATGATAAGTTTAAAATTGTTATATATATATATATATATATATATATATGTAGATGGTACACATCACTGTATCATGTACATATGCCACTTTTTATTAATTTTTATTAATCATTTTTCTGCATATTTGAATGTAATATAATCTTTATGTAACTAGCATTACTTTTCTTTTTTTGTAGAAACGAATATTTATCATATAAGTTGTACTAAATTTTTGTAATAAATGTTTTTAATTATATAAAATAAGAGAATGAATTTTAAATTGTGCTATAAAATTAAATTTTTTAATATGATACAATAATGTTATTATATGTATATTTAAATATATTAAAACTTTCAATTAGATCGGAATATGATAATACGATCGTAATCTGAAGAACCACGAATATATCATTTAATTAGAAATGTTTGCAAAATGTAATATATATACAATTTAATATCTTTTTATATCTATTTAAAATAAAAATGTTAAGAGCCAAACTGGCTATAAAAAAGAGCTATAGCAGGATCTTCACATTTGCATGTAATTAACACGTCTCGAAATTTATCTAAGATCTGTAATAATTGCGATCTACGAATATTTTCTAAATACATAATCTCTTCTAAATGATGACCTCCATTAAAATAACCAAGACGGCATAATCTATCAAGTAATTTTCTATCATCAGAAGGAATATCATACTCTTCCGATTGATAATTGTATATTCCATTTTCTTTATGAAGTGTTATTGATAGTTCTTCATTTATATCAGCTGAAGTACCTTTTGGAACATCACTTAAGTTACATGCACTATTACTGTCTGTGATTTCATTTATATTATGATTCAATTCATCTTTTGCATCCTTAAAAAATATGTGACAGATTATAGTTAAAAAGTAATTTAATTTATAGTTAAAAAATAAATTTCTTTAAACTTACCAATGATACTCGTCCGTGTACAGTTGGCATATATTGTACATATGTATGTAGTTGTAAAAGTAAATGATTCTTTAATAACCATATTATTATTTTTACTAATTGTGTTTGTTGTTGTGACTGGCTCAAAGGATTTAACTGTTGACTTATGGAAATTGGTAGTGAAAAATCACTGAGAACCTATTACCAGTAGAAATTTAATTTTACATACAATTCGAATAATATAAAATTATATAAACAATTCTTTCACATACTTGTAAAAGACAAAGCCCAGGAAATTCTTCAGAAAACACCTCTAACAATTGATTTGTAATAATAGCATCTGGTGATACAACATAAACATTGCTTTCACAAAGAGGATAAATTATAGTAGCTTTAGCCCAATATATTAAATGCCCAGTCAATTGAAAAACTTGAGTTAGTGTTAAGTCAGAATCAGCAGCTAGAGTTTGTAGACTTTTTAAAGGACTATACATTTGGATTAGGCGTTTAAGTGCAGGAGAAGAATCTATTGGAAGTGAATCTAATAAATCTAAAGGTTCAATGAGTAATAGTATACCGTGATAAGGCCTTAAACTGTTTAAACACCTGCAATAAAGTTTAATGTTCAATATTTACTTCAATTTGTAATTATTGAATATAATATTTACCTGTCTATTATTTCTGGATTGATAACAAATCCTTTTTTATGAGATTGATGAACCTTTTGTGGGAGACAGAAACGTACTTGAATCCATTTATTAATCATAATATTGATTATACCAGAAGTAGTAAGACTACTAAACACAGACTTCAAATCACGTGAAAGTGAACTTCTTTGCAATATTAATTCATATGGCGACTCATCACAATCACTTTCACCTTCTGATCTATAAATACATATAAGAAGTTCCAATTGTTATTCTTTTATCACACATATAATTCTATATACCTAGTAGCAACTTCATCATGAGTAGAAACCATAATCTTTATTTCTTCTGTTAAAAATCCACATCTCTTTTCTTCGTGTCTCAAAGCTATGCCTAACCTAAGATAAATAACACTTGAAATTTTGTCTTTCATATATCATGCTTTTATAATATAATATATGACAAACCTCCTACTTAAATCATAATAACATTTTACTATAGAATGGCTGGCTTGAGCTTGAAGGGCAAAAACTATATTAAAAAGCATCGAAGAATTAACCTCTTTCATTCCATGAGATGGAACTAAAGTTGGATGTCCAACAAAACGGACATCATTTACTTTTAATTCGAACTTTTGTTCACATAATTCTGGTTTAACAGCGAATAACGTAGATAATACTTCATCAGTTACTCCAGTCAAATTTCCATTGCTTATGTTAGAGATTGGAAAAGGTAAAGACTGTTAATAAAATTTATTGAATGTTATTAAATTACTTTATTTGTGCAATGATATTATGTGATATTGAATTAATGACATTTGTCACAAAGTACTAGGTCAGAATATTATATGAAACAGACCTGTAATAAATCCTCTGTGATAGTTAAAGAATAAGGATTTTTTCTTCTAGTACATTGATTAGAATCTCGTGTATGTTTCGCTACGTGTGGATATCGAAATAAAAGTCTATCACCTTTACTATCACTTTTCACAAGAATTATACTCAATGGATTTATCTCCATAATTGCTGTTAATTGATATAGAGGTTATATAAAATCTTGTCATCAATAAATTATTAACCAGAAAATTTAATTAGTTAGAAAGGAAATCGGTAAATATATAATCGGTAAAAATATAAACTCGAAATAACTTTATATTCGAGATATAAATACCATTTTTCTGAGTAAACATTTTTTGACATATTGCTCATTACGTTTTACCGGAACCATGCGGTCTAGATATTACGCTATTCTTAAGTTTAATACACATGCATTTTGGTTTAACAAACATGGTTTTTTAAAGGTTCGTTTAAGAAATTTGTACTGCAAATTCATAGATATTATATGATTATAATTAAACATTTAATTGTATGTTTAAGTAGTCAAATTATTTCTCGTGTTTAGTGTACTGATTACAGTGGTAATGTGTTTATATATTTATCATTCTTTATCCTGTTTTTGAATACTATAGGATTGTTTTGTCTCCAATCAATGTCTATTATAATATTTTAATAAAATTTATATTTTAATTTAAGAAACGACAATTTAATCATCTTACATTAATTATTGTAACTAGCAGAATATCAAAAAAGATATAGAAAAATCCAAGAACGACTTTTGGAATAACGACTGATTGCATATATACTCTTACTACTGACAATACATCTAAAGAACTTATTTTATTCATGCAATTAATTCATTAATGCTTATTTACACTCAATATTTTTGAACGAATTAAAAATAAAATTTGTAAAATTATTATATACAGTATACATACAATTATTAAATACTATAAAATTCTAATGTATAATATATAATTCTCTCTCTATATACATTGTATATACATATAATACTTTGAAATTGTATCTTACTGCACTGTATCTTTTTCTAAACTTTTAAATCTTGTGGTCATGCAATGATCTCCTGTAAATATGCGATAAAATACATTAAGCGAATAATTCTAAATAATATAATATATTTTACTTTTTTAAAAATATGAAAGACAAAGTTTAATTATGATTGATAAAGATAATATTATTAATTTTTTTTAAATCGTACACGTACATTATACGTAGAACATTATTGCATGAATAAATTAAATGATATTATTGTTTGTTGTTACAGACGCAAGGAGTAGACTGGTTGAAGAAATTTTCTCCGCCGTTCAATACGACAACGCGTGCGCTTTTCTTACGGAGGAGCCAGTAGTCGTTCTAATGGTACTTTCGTACGAGGGTGTTGTTTAACGGTGAGAATGTACTTTTCAGTGTTATTATTGTTTTCTTCGTACTTAAAAATAAATAAGACAATGCATATCATATTGTTTTTATCGTTCACCTATTTTTTCAATTAAATTTAAGATAATATAAAAACCAACATTAGGAATCAAAGGTGTTAATTAATCACAAAAAAAGCAAAGAGTAAATGAAATATAATAACTTTATAAATATTAAATAATGATCATCTTGTTAAATATATAATAAATGTTTACCTCATATTGTTGGCTGTTCATTTTAAGTAAATTAAAAATATAATTAATCAAACAAAGAATAAGTGGTTTAAACAAATTTCATTTCGCTTAATGATACAATGAAAATTTATTAATTAACTATTATTAATTAACTATTTCTGTAATGTTAATGATAGATGAGAGGTTTTGATTTAACAATGAATAATTCGGGTTGTGCGACTTGCACACTCGAACCACCGCCTGATATTCTTCATATACCGCCACCGCCGTTCCCAGCGATTCTCCAACAAAGTTCCGACTTTTATCCGCACACGGATTTATTATCGTTTCCACCTCATCTCAATGACAGCCCTTGTAAACATTTCTGCGATCGCCGCTCCGAAGGTGTTCAATACATAGAAATGCCACAACAAGGTCTACTATGAAATCTATAATTATTTTACACTCACTTATTTATACTCGTTTAATCAATTTATTTATTTGTATTTATAATTCGATGGTCTATCATGTTATATTTTAAACATTTTCAATTTTAAAAAATGGTCAAAACGAAACAATACGTGCTTTATCTAAGGATAAATAAATATATATAATTCATTACATTTTTAGGAACAGTATTTGACGATACATGGCTGCTGGTTCTAATATCCTCTTGTATCGGTGTAATTTTCATAGGCATCGTTCTAGCGATATTACTCTTGAAATGCAAATTGTAAGTCTCCTTCCATTATTTATTTTTTAGGAATAATAAGATAGAGGACAATTAAAATTATCAGTTAAATACAAATTGAATATGCAAATAAAATATTAAATCATGGCTATATTTTACGAAATATATATATATGAAGTGAATGAATTTTATAACCAAAACAATATAACAATATAAACAATATAAACTTTTGCTCTGCAGCAATAGAAGTGGCAAGAGTGGCGTAATTTCCATACCAAACGCAACATCTGGTATACAAGCAAAAAACGGGAGGATTCAAAACGAAGCCGTTCTTTATCCCTGTGCAGCTGATACTATGCAAGATAGCCGTGTTATGTGGGCTACCCTGACACCACGGGGTACCACCAGACACTATCTAGAGGAACATACCTATGAAACTATTGGCGGTGGACAATTCCATAAGCGTGCCTGTTCAACTACGCCAACTGAACATGTAAAACTTAAGGCAATTTAATATTACGTTTGTATACGTAGTTATACTTTCATTCACATACACGGTTCCAAAAAATTTTGTTACAATTGGAATAAATCGCATAAACTATCGATAGTGAAAAATAATTGTAACTCTAAACAATGATAAAACGAAAACAATATACGCTGACTAATGTAAGAATAAAGAAAGAATGTACAATTATTTATTCCATAAAATTGTATATTCCTTGAATGAAGTAAGGAAACATTTAAAATATCTGAAGATAGATTATTGATTTTGCAGACTTACGCAGATCCACCGGTAACTACCCCGATTCAAAATCGCCTGAAGGACGACAAAGCCTTTGATAACACTGCGTTTGTAGATTACGAAGAACCTTCGTTAATAAAGACTGACTATTATCAGCTCAATGATGTTTTGGAGTCGAATGATCCAGGCAATGTTTTAATACTTACATTTTTACTGATAAATATAATTAGCGCATCTGTAATTTAATTTTGATTTTGATTATAGGTATACAAAGAGGAACATCGCGCCCACGCGTCAGTTCGCCGACACGAATCGAACATCCAAATTTACCACCCCTTAATCTTCATCCTCATAAACGTTCCTCTCGTAAAGGATCTGCTACACCACAAGCTTCAGATACTTTATTAAGAAGTAGTATCACATCATCTACATATATTCCTACTATATAAGTTTTACGTCCAATCTTTGTTATACATACATATTTAAAGGCTTATACAATAAGCGACATAAACAACAGTACATTTTGTATACATTACCTTTACACCTAGTCATTATAAATAAGAAATAACTGCCAGTCAAATTAAAGCGACCTAGTCGTTAGCCGGTATATGTAAATTATATATACTTCTTTCTTTAACCAATTAAAAAATTAAAATCATAGTAATGTGATCGAGTTAGTATATTTAGATATATAACATTCTGTATATGTTAAATTTGTATTGTGTATGAAATATCATATATCTAATAAAATTTAGGGACATATGTAAAAATTAATCTTATTTCATACATCCATGTATATTTTATTTTGGTCAATAAAAAATTTTATTATTTTCACAAATATTTTCATAATATTAATTTATTACAGGTAGGAACTCAGATATAGTTAAACAAAGAAGATAATATGTAAGTATTTTTGTATGTATTAAGTATTAACAATTCTAAATTCCCTGTAAATTTTGATTTTATATAAAAACCAGATTGATGAAACATGTTAGTGTTTTATAAATCTACCATATTTCATATAAGTATACATTTATGTAGGATCTTTACTACAATTAGTTTCTTTACAATAAATGGATTAAACAAATGTTGGTGAAACAGGAAACGATGGTTGTTTAACGTGAACTAATCACAATAACGTATTATAATTAAGACAAATAGATAGATAATTTGTAACTCTCGTCATCATGGATCCAACGCTCTCTCTGACTTCTCAACTAACACTCTGACTGTTAATTTATCTTTCTCCCTTAGAATCCCTTTGTCTTTTGTCTTAGCCTCACCACGCACGTGTTCCGTAACCGCTCGTGGCCAGGGTCACGCAGGCTTTTTCCGCGAAACGATTGAAGGACCGACGATACATTGCTGGGCCTGTCGGCACTTCGGCTTTCTCGCGACATTGTTTATAGTTCGCCCGATATCTCTTAGGCCTTTCGTCCACGATACTACGTTTATATATGAATGAAACTCACAAAATGTACATATGGACAGTTTGACATAGTCAAATTTACAACTCGATATTGTTTAAGATATGAGTCAGGCTTAAATACTGAAATAAAGTGTTTATAAAATAAAACTATAATTAGAAAACTTAGTTTTTATTATATAAATAGTTTCAAACGTAAAATATATCTGTATATAAGTAATTTTATAATTTTACATTTATTCGAAATAAAGCATTATAATACATTACATCTTTTTATTCTTGTATAAAGAATGTGCAGTAGCTAAATATTACACTTTTTATTGATGAATTTTGTTATTAAAATAAGTGTGATTTCTATTAAGAGGAAATACTATTTATTATGACATTATTTTTTCAACTTGTGTTAACAAATTACTATTTCTCTTTACATTGAAAAAAGAAATTAACATTCCACTTTTAAACAAATATGATACTACAAAAAAAAAAAGATTATACTGTGTAACACTTATAAATACTATAGTAATAATATGAATAACATTACTTTTCCATATAAATATTCACAGAATATTCTCAAAATGTCTTTAGAATATTCTATCCAGTAGTAAACTTTTTTATGCTAAAATATTTTGTAATTTTTGGAAGTTGTTGTAAGTTATTCTGCTTATACATTGTCAGTAGTTGTTTAAATAAATATCTTTTTTTATAAAAGCTTGGACTTCAGTATTTCATAAATCATTTTATTTCGAAAATATGGCATATCCTGCTGTGTAAACGTGATCTTTTTATTTCCACAAATATATTCAGCAAACATACAAGAGAAGACTCCACAGTCACTGCCATTCATTTGTTGTGGGATATTTTTGGCACACTCTAATTTCCAGCTACTGGTATCATAAGTTTGCTTCTTTTTATCCAAACTTTCATCTTCCAAATATTGTCGTAATGCTGACAGACACTTGGAGTTGTTGCCACCCATACTATCATAATAACGAATAGACTTATCCCTAAAATCGATTATTGACATACACCAATGAATGCCTAAATGTATAGGAACAACTATAATATCCTGTGAAAAAATATCAATTTTTCTGGTCCATCTTCTTAAGGATGAATGTCCACCTGAGATTAATTTTGGATAAAAAAACGTATTCATAGCATGTACTTTTGGATATTTATCATTACTAGTACTTCTGGCTATTAATAAATTCATATAAAAATTTATTACTTCATCGTTTAACCAATTCAAATCAGCTAATGTATGAATATCTCTTCTTGTTATTCCTAAACCAAATCCTTCAACAAGAACTTCATCCGAAGGTCGAGAAATAAGAGCATTTCTTACTTCTTGCAGCATTTCTTCCGTTAAAGTAGGTAATTCTGGCTCTTCTAATTTTTCTCTTTCCAAAACAGCCTCACATAATCTTATAGATCGTGCTAGATGTTCTTCTAGTGCAGCTTCTCTTGCTAAACGATTATGTTTAGACAAAACACAGGTCATTCTTTTAAGCTCCTCTGCCTCTTTATGACGTTGTTCGATTCGTTCATCATATCTTTTTGTTACTTGGGGGACAAAATCCTCTCTCATTACAGCTTTTGCTGCTAATCGATCTCTTAACGTGTTTGTAGTTATACTTTCAGGATATTTATTTTGTGCAGATTTTTCTACAGTCGTATCTTTTTTAGGACATTGTGTCTCATTGCGAATGGAATGTATTGTCCTTTCTTTCTCATCATTATCTACATTGATAATTATTTCTCTGCCTTTTTTTTCTCTAATTGGAATAGTCCAATGCATTTGTAACGTTCTATCATGTTTTCTAAAAGCTGGCTGAGTTTTAGGAAAAGGAGACGAAGAACCAGATTTATCTAAATCTATTACTTCTATTGGTTTCTGTCTAGATCTTTTATCTTCGCGTTTATCACATATAACATCTATCCTACGTGGGAAAAAGTTTTGTAATAACTCTTCGTACTGATTTTTTTCTCTTAGGCGATGAGTTTTAAATAATGTCGAACATTGTTGATGTGGTACAACATTTTGTCCTCTATCACTTTTATTACTAGAATGTCCCATATTTACTTTATCATAACATTGGTGTGATTTTGATGATGAAAAGGTTGATGGACAACATGTCAGTGACTTGTCTCTACTATTGCATGTACCATTTAATCTACTAGATGATTTAATAGGAGAATATTTATCTTTAGAAATATCTTGAATATCACCATCGCTGTCATCTTTAATCTCAATGGGTTCTTCCTCCACGTTAATGATATTGTAATCACAACGATGTTTTTTAGGAGTAACAAATTCTTTTTCTGAACTAAATGAAATTCTACGCTTTCTAGGTGCTTCATCTACCCACCCAAAAAATTTTTTTAGAAAGTCGAATATCATGATTGTTGTAAAAAAACAATTGCTTGTAGCACAAAATCGAATTGTCTTTTACTAATATGGCCATTCAATATATTGTAAATGATGTATCTTTTATTGTTTCTCATATAATTCTGAAAATTTTATCAAAGTTTCATCAGTCATGTAGTGAACTAACATGCTATAGTAATATAATATAATATAATATAACATAATAGGATATACAAGTAAGTATCTAATGTATAAAAAGAGAGAAATTGTTAAATGTAATACTCACAATGTATGCAGATAAACATATATATCTCTGTATATATACGTGTGTGCATATACATGAAGATTGAGATTGATAACCGCTACGTCAGAATTGTTAAATCAAATAACCTAAAATAATCTTTAAGATTATTTGAGATATTTTAATATCAAAATAAATAAATATAGAAAAAATATTTAAGCATAAATCATTAATTGTAAATAAAAAGTATGACTACATATAAATCACAGAATGCAACTGTACCTATAATTAATTTGATTTATTATTGTAAAGTTTGGGGTTTCATGTTAATAACCGGCATTATGAATTTTGTAATGTTCCAAAGAAATATAAAAGAATTCTACACCTAACGCTACGTACTTCACATCCAAATTTAAACAGCAAGTATACTAATAAACCGTGTGTTCAATTCCATTGTAATAATACAGAATATGGATTGACAACTCCCGCGTATTTCATGGAAAAATTAACGCCCTTTGGTGTCACTTTCAAGAACTATATGTTTGATTTCCTTTCTTTGTTAAGTTATTGCGTGAACTTAGTTTTAATGTATTTATACTTAGCGATATCGATATGTAAATTAGGAGCGAAATTTAAAATTGTCTATGGTATGACTGTGATTTTTACATACATATATGTATGTATATATATGTACATATACACACATTAAATATGAAAATATTCAAATATTCAATACGTATAACGTGATATGAAAAAGGTTATAATTCAAAAAGTAGGAAATACCCTATTCAGAAAACTGAGAATTTGGTTGGATGTTAATTTAACTGGAACGAAAATTTTCGATTAGTTACATGAAATCTGATCTACTACTGAATAATAGAGATCTGAAAGGAGGATCCTAAAAACACGAAGAAAGACTGGAGCATAACTTTCAAAAAGAAAAGAATTTTTGTGTCTTGAACAGTTAGCTAACAGTTTTTAAATTTTCACGCATTCTAACTAACAAATGTCTTACGCTCCATGGGTACCAATCCATATAAAATAAATCCTTAGATAAGCACGAAATACGTAATAATTCTTTCGAATTTATTCATACAAAAATCATAACTTCATTTAATTATAAATAATAATATTAATGGAAAGATATTTTTGTATTATTTTAACATAATTAAGTTATAAAAAGATATACATATACATATGTAAGTTAGTCGTATTTATATACATATACAATAAAAGATATACGCACGCCTCTTTTAAACATAACTTCATATTTTATATTTATGAGTAATTTCATGATTTTTTGTATTCTTTCAGATAATGCAAAATCTTATCATTATTCAATACTCTTACTCGCAGAAAGATAGTAATTAGTTAGGTTATCATATATATATATATGTATATATATATGTATGTACGTATATACGTATGTATGTATGTATGTATGTCTTTACGGCTTTAAAATATAAGTTAAACATAATGTGATTTAGAGGTCTTGATATATTTACAATCACTGTATAAATAATATATTTGATAAATCGTAATTGTAAAAAAGATAAAAATTTAGTAACAGTACAGAACTCATTACATGTAATGAGTAATGTTAATGAAGGATTTATTGCTGTCCATGTGGGTATGTTATTATTTATTTAAAACATATAAAATGAAACATTTGAGCACAATTATAACAGAACTAAACAAATTGGTCTTAATTAAATGAAATGTTTACATTTGTAATATTATAATAATATATATTTTATTAGGAGCAGGACGACATTCAGAAGCTCTTAAAGAAAAATATCGGAAACTATGCCGTCAAGCATGCAAAGCTGTAAATTATTTTTACTTCTATTTTAATATATTTTAATATATTATATGATATAATCCTAGGCAATTTAATAAATAACAATATTTTTAAAGGGCGTACGAAATTTAAAGGCTGGTGGTAGTTCATTAGATGCTGTAGTAGAAACTGTAATAGTATTAGAAAACTCTCCTTTAACCAATGCTGGATTTGGATCAAATCTCACATTGGAAGGAGCAGTAGAATGTGATGCAAGTGTAATGGATGGTACTACATTACAATTTGGAGCAGTTGGTGCAGTTAGTGGAATAAAAAATCCTGTTTCATTGGCAAAACGACTTTGCGAATATCAGTCAATTAAAATTGCATATGGTAGGATTCCACCAAGGTAAATATTAAAAGCTGAGGTCAACTTGCAGAAAAACAGCCAGATTTTGATGGCACTTGTTTCAATTGCTTCATTTATATATATAAACAATAGCAAAAATAAAAAGCACGAACAGCCTGAATAATTTTCAGAAAAATAAAAAATCTAAAAAGGAGGAAAAATGGAGAGAAGCTTTAGGAACTTGATAGCATTTATAGAAACACTTTAATATTCTTAATATAAATTGTTCATTAAGCTATACATATGTGTGATTTTTCATTGGTATTTTAATTCTAAAGAGTGTTGCGTTTCAAGTTTGGCAATGTACGATGTAAAGCCATGGTACCAACAAATGCATAAAAAGAAAAGATGTCTGTCTCATTTCCATCTTTAATGTGACTTAAATAAATTTTTCCCTTTTAGTGACAATACATGATAAAACATAAATGTCAGTGTCTCCATTTTATATTAAAATTCTTCTTCAACTTGTCTATTTTTTGGATGTTTTTTATTCTTTGAAGGTCATGCATGCCCAACTACTCATTCTTTTTACTTTTCCTACTGTTTATATATATATAAACAAAATGATTAAAATAAATTTTTCCAATAAGAATCTTTTTCTATAAATTCAACAACGCCAATATTATAAAAATTTTTAATAAAAAATAAAAGTAAATTTATGATGTAATAGTAATAATAATAATAATTTTTTAAAAATCATTTTGTAATATCAGTTTTTTAGTTGGGAATGGTGCACATGTATGGGCACAAGAAATGGGAATACAAACATTACCACCAGAACAGCTAATTTCAAGTATGTAACAATTAATTTAACACCTTTGTTTGTGATTTTTCTATAGCTATGTTTATAAATTTTAGCTATTTATTGTTTTATGTCTGAAGTAAAATATTGAAATATTATATATAACTTATTATTCAGGGTGGTAAAAAAGGAACTTTTAGGAACTTCTAGTATATGAAAATTTAAATGTTTATGACAAATATTTTTTATATTTATATATATTTCCATTAATTTTAATTAGTAAATTAATATTCTGTTATAATTTTTAGCAAAAGCACAGAAGATGTATAAGCATTATAAAAGAAAAATAGAAAGTTCTAATATAGATGTTCACAAGGTAAATTACTTTTCAATATCTTTGTACATTATTATATAATCTTAAATTAATTTAATGGTTTAGTATACTAAACAAAGAATGGATACAGTTGGTGCAATATGTGTTGATAAAGAAGGAAATATTGCTGGAGCTTGTTCTAGTGGTGGTATTATTTTAAAATATCCAGGAAGAGTAGGGCAGGTACAATATTTTCTTTTTTTATTATCAGCATTGGTTGCAGATATTTTATAAACAGATATAATAATAATACTATTGAACTATGACATTAAGGCAGGAATGTGGGGATGTGGAACATGGGCATATAAAGACAAATATTCTATAGGAACAAGCACATCAGGCTGTGGCGAACATCTCATTCGCACTTTGCTAGCACGAACAACTGCAGAAGCTATATCACATAATTCTTGTCCTATTATCAACTTATACCATTCTATGAAAGCTGATTTTATTGGTGAAAACTCGTAACTACTTTATCAATATCTTTCAGTGCCAACAAATCTTTTATATTAGAAAGAATAAACTAAAAGTTTATGTTATTATAAATAAAGAAAAATTTCTTTCAGATTCGAAATTTTTATGTGGACTTGAACAGAAACTTGGAGGTGTTATTGCTATTCGATATGCAGCCCAAGAAGGAGTAGGAGATTTCCTTTGGAGTCATTCCACAAATTCAATGATAATAGGTTACATGAATTCAAATGAACAAACACCAATGGTATGATTGGTTATTATTCAAAATAAAAAGAGATGTAAATATTATATTTATAATTTTTCAGAGTCATATGGCTGTTCTTCCATCTCATGAAGTTGGCAAGAAAGCAACTGTCGAAGGAATCTGTTTCAAAATTACATAACATGTTAATGAATTTATGATTCGTGTTAAATTATGTTATTATATAAGAAATAATATACAATAATGTCAATATGTAGGTTTCTTTTATAAAATGTAAATTATTTCTTACTTTCATGTAGTGTACAAAAAAATCAGTTCAAAGTTGGTTAATAAAGTAGTATTTCATACATAATATTACATTATTAATATTGCATAATATTACATACCTACTTCATACATATTATAAGCAATTTTAGATATACAAAAGAAAGAAACAATTAACAAAGAACAATAAAAATAATTGTCATATATCTTTTAGAAATATGATCCAAGATCTAACACAATTTGTTTAACTTAGAGTTTAAAAATAATTGTATAATGTAACAATTTTTCACTTAAAAAAAAAATATCGAGTGATTGATATTATAGGCATCATCCGTTGTACATTTATATAGGTTTACGACACATAAAGATCAAAATAGGCGTTATACGTTGTACTTACATAATTCTTCTTTTATATTCTTATATACTTTTCTTTCTATTAACATTAAGATGTGACATCTCATACATACATTAAATTAGTAAGAAATAAATGGTTAACATTTATGTTTTTTTATTCTTATAATCTATACATATTTTAAGTTCTACTAATTTATTAACCAAAAGTTACAGCAATTTTCCTAGATATAAATATATATAAGATCAGATCACATAAGAAGAATATAAGATCAGTCATTCCTTTTTAAAGAAATCCTGATATTTTCAAATTAATATATTTTTCGAAAACTCTAACTATCCTGGTTTCTAAAACCACGAATTTCTGTTTCAAATATTATCTACACATATAACTACATAACAATCACCAAATATACATCTACCTATCTATTATTAATATAATAAACTCAGACATGTTTCAATAAATTGTCTATTTCATACTGATTTCGTTTGCTGATTTTTAAAATGCATTTGCAACTGTTCGTATAGTATCTTGTTTGTAAATTATTTTAATATAAGAAAGATCTCTATTATTATATTTTAGAATGGGTAAATGTTTATAAACTTCCAATATCGTTGAATCTTTTAAGTTTTTCAGGAAATATATCTTTGAATAAAACTGGATCTGCTCGGAATTCAACTGACTGTAACGGCATTGTGCCATAAATTGAAGAGAATCTATTTATACATTGTGTACGTTCTACCATATGTGTTAAATCTGCAGACAACATTTCAGTATTTGTGCATTCCGGGCATCGAAATTTCTTTTTTGGTGTCACCTATGATAATATTAAGTATTTAGTATATTATTTATCTCAAATTAAAAAAATTTTAATACACTTACTTTTATGGGTGCTTTTCTTGTGATATTCGCTACTAAAAAATTCATGGCTATGTCCTCACAATTCATATGTTCATCAACCCATTCTTTTATATCACCGGGCATAGCAGTGGTATACATATAATTCCAATACTGAAATATTATTCAAAATATTAACATGATCTAATATATTGAGTTACGAATAGAATCTAAATTATACTTAATTTTTTTAGAAACTTATATCCGGAAACATAGGAATGCAGGAAATTTATGTTGGAAATATCTTTTTCAGGAAGGAATAACAAAGTCCAAGAGTTAAGAAATTATATTTCTGGGCTCTGAAATAGAAATATATTGGACTGTAAGTCTTTCTAATAAAATACGTGTTATATTACTTTATGATGAAATGCAGCTCCAGTTAAAACCATAGAAATACTGTTAGTCCATTCACTTTCGTATTTCCAGCAATTTGTTCCATTATCCCACATATGAATTCTAGATGGAAAACCAACTATTCGGTCTGGAAACTCTCTCCATACCTAATAATTACTCATATGTATTATTATTTTTACTTTTTTAATTTTATATAATTTTTTAAAAATTAACTTTTAAATTTAGTAGGCATACCTCATAAGCAAATTCTACTTCATCAGCAGTTAACATAATAATATCATCATCTATTGATAGAACTGCTTCAGTTTCGATTTCATCATAAGGATAAAATCTGTTGGATAGTTTATTTTCCTTTGTTTGTATAACTTTTAATGGTTTATTTAACTTTGGCCATCTAGATGCTGTAATACATAAACAAAATTTTTAGAAACCATCCAACCAAAGAAACACATAACAATATTAATATAAAAGATAAAAATTTACAATGTGGAGGATCTTTCTGTTGGTTATTCCATATAACTAGAACTTTAGACAAGCTTGGTACTTTAACAAGTTTATTAATTAAAAGAAATAACAATTCCAATCTGTCGTACGTCAGAATTACAGCAGTAAATCCTCGAGTTTTCGGCGCAGTAATTGGTAGAAACAGCGGAGACATAATATCCTACATTTATAATAAAATAATAGTTATAATTTGATTTATTAGTAATTTATTAATTATTATAGTTTATACTTTCTGTATGAGATGGTATATTCCAAATTGTATAATCTCTAGCTAAATGTGGAAATACACGATCTGCGAGTATTTCCAATGCAGTTTCTGTTATTTTTTCCACAGACATAAAATATTTTTCATAAAGCCATGCACCTTGTTCTTGAAGTTCTATAATTCGTTGTGGAGATATCTTTTTCAAAACTGATATTATTGATAAGATATCGACTTCACGTACAAATATAGCAGCCCTAAATAAAGAATATATTTCTTGTAACATCTTTTTCAAAACAGCTAGTATATAATTAATTACCTCTTACCTGCTCCAGTCAATTATCCCATGATAAGGCATTGTAAGAGAATCAGCTATAATTATAGGTATAGAACCTGCTGCCATACATTCTAAAAGTGTGCTCTGGCCAAGTCTTGCACCTCGAATTACTAGACAAAATGTTGCTGTCTAACAGTAATAGATATAATAAACAAATATTGTTTCAATTATAGCAGTTATTACAATTTTACATACTTGAAGCACATTAGGATACTTATAAACGTTTTCTCCTGCACACCGAATTGCACTGTTCATAGAACTATAATGCAAACATGTACCTAATATTAAGATATCCTTTGGCGACAGAGATTTAACTTCCAATAAATCTTGTTCAAATGCAGAATTAATGTTCATTTGAGATGAAATAACTAACCATGGTCTAGAACATATGTACATATTTATTATTTTAAATAAATAAAAGAGAATTTTTAAAAATATTTTATTACCTTATATTATTAAAATTTGGTTTAAGATTATCCACAAGAGAGCTATATACTGGTAAACTGATATCAAAATCAGATCTATACGTTAATGATGACATTCCTGCACCTGCAATCATTGCTTTTCCAATAGGTACATCAATGACTGTATTGTAATCAGGTACACTTCCAGGTACCATATTAAATATTAAATGATTTTCTCCATTATTCCAGCTGAAATATAAACAATGAATTACAGACATCATACATTGTTTATTTAAATGTATATGAAATAAAATGAATCTTACAATGGCAATGCTTTCAAGGCTTGCGAAACTTCTTGTAATTTTAATCTATTTTGATTTAATGTATCAATGGAAGGAATGAAAATACATGCTTCATATGGATTTGGTGTGTAAAATTTACTTGAAATAATAGTATTTAAAATTTGATAAAATTCTTTTGTTATTTGATTTGTTATAGGCCTTCCCAAGGAATCTACATATATTTTTGGGGGATAGACATATACTAAAAGTTTATTTCCTTGACTACCACAGCGATAAACATTAAAACAACTAAAGTATGTGCAAGAAATATTTGTAGTATCTGCCACTGGAAGATCTTCATCAATTACTTGAATCGGCAATGACTGTAAGTCATTAAGAATAATAGCATTATATACAGAGCGTTTTTGTGTACTCCCAAATTTAAAAATATGATATGCAGTAATTAAAATTATAAACAATGTAAATATTAATAAACATATAACAAAAACATTGTGATAGTGATAAGAAATTCTATTCACTTTATGTGACATTCTTGTTGATAATACCATATTGTTTGGTATTACCACTATAAACTCACTAATTTAAAATAGTTTAAGGTTATTTATCATATCAGGTGTCATTTTTTCTCATTATCTTAACATTTATAAATTCATATATTGATACATTAAACAATTAACTATTTAACCTACTAATTTTATCAGCTCAATCAGCTTTCTATCAATATAATAGTATTTCTATTATCTCTTCTTAAATAGATAATTTTATATTTACACATACACGCGTGCATACATGCCAATATAAATTGTTTTTGAGGTTATATTTTCGAATACTCGTTTACATTTGGTGCATAATTATTTTTAAAAAATTAATATCGTAGACTCTATACTAATCTATGAATAATATACACGTCATATGTAAAAATATTAATAACTTTTCGTGTATAATTTCATCACAAATTAACAGTACAAAAATGAATTAAATTTTATATACAGAATGTATACATATAGTATATGATATAAAAAACAATGTCTTGTAACGTTTGATTAGAAAATGCATTAACGAATTTTATGTATTAATTTATGTATTTTATGTACATATAAAATGAAAACATAATCCAAGCTTAATCCACTACTCATAATTCAAAATACCGCCGCAAAATGTCCGAAACCCACGTGCATTTGCAATAATGAAACCACTCATTGGACGAATCATGAATAGAAGCTAACATGACGTCAAAGTAATCTGTCAAATATGCTAAAAACGTTCAGCTTTACATACGCTAATTTTTGAATCGTTGAATTCCTAAAAATTAAGACTTGCATTTTTGGATTCTACGCATTAAGAACTACTAGATTGCAATAAAAAAAGAAATAATTTTATTTCCACTGAAGCAAAGTTCACTCCAATAATTTAATTTTATTTCTATTAAACCGGAGTTCAGTCAAAATGAATCCTTTAACGTGAGTATTCTTATAATATATTTGAATATAAATGTACTTATTTAATTTAAAAGAAGGCATAACTTTGTTTGTACATATTTTTAGAAACGTAAAAAATATAAAAAAGCTTGGAGAACAAGAATTAGTAAGTAATAGAAGTACATCTTGGCATGATCAATATGGAGATAGTGCTTGGATCTTTATCGGTGGATTACCATATGATTTAACAGAAGGTGATGTTATAACTGTATTTTCTCAGTAAGTTTTAAACATTCAAGGTAATTTATAAATTTCTGTTTAATAAATGTTAACTGTAATTATTGTTATTATAGATATGGAGAAGTAGTAAATATAAATTTAATTCGGGATAAAAATACAGGAAAACAAAAGGGATATGGTTTTTTATGCTATGAAAATCAAAAAAGTACAGTATTAGCTGTTGATAATTTAAATGGTATTAAGGTAGAAACATTTCTGAAATAAATTATTTTGTATTAAGTTCTTCAATAACATTATAATATGAAACAAAAATTATATTGATTAACTTTAATAACAATTGTACATTTCAGATCTTAGGCAGAACAATAAGAGTTGATCATGTAGCAAATTATAAAGCACCGAAAGATTCAAAAAATGTTGATGAAGAGACTAAACGGTTAAGAAAAGAAGGTTGTGGTCCGAAAAATATATAGTAAAAATTGTGATAATTAGTATATCATTATTAGATTGCTGTTATTTATGCATTGACACTAAATTCAAATATGCAAAAATGAACAAGACAATGAGTATAAATGTACAAATATATGAAATGTAAAAAGTAAAATATATATTGCAAGATATTTAGAAGAGAAAACATACTTTTATTGAAGTTTAGATGCTTTATTAGTGTCAATATAAAAATATAAATTTGCATAAATATCCGCAATCTAGTCATTACTTTTAGTACAAATGAAATCCGTATAGAATATTAAAATATAATTGTATGTATTAAACCTTCGTAAAAATATTTTAATATTATTTTTAAAACAAATTGTAGTTAAAACAGTAATTTAATTGCATTTAAATGTGGAGTTAATGAACAACGCCAATTTCGTTAATATTTTGTATTTTTATGAATTCTATAATCTTCTCATACACACACACACACACACATTTCAATTGTTAATAATTTAAATATAAAAATAAATATATTCAAAATTGTAAGTAAAACTGTTAATTTTATTTTTATAATATAGTCATTTCAAAATATCTAAATTAGTTCTGAAGTACATATACACTATAGAAACATCAAACAATAATTGACTTAGACAAATGAGAATCAATAGACTATAAAATCATCTAATATCATCCTTTGCATTTTAGTTCTATAGATCAAATAATAATAACATAATATCAAATTGCATTCTTCCACTAAAAAATTATTTTGTAATATTATATAATTTGCGCAATTTTCCATGTACAATGTACTATAAAATCGAAGTAAAGATTTTACTTTGTAGAAAATCGTATGAATTTGCATTACTCGTTGATTATAAATTAGAAAAAATATAGTTGCTCATAATAGTAATACGATGAAGAAAGTTGAGAATCCGATTATTATATATCCGATTATTATATTTTGCTTATCAATAATTACAAATAAAAAATTTAAATAATCTTCGTCTAAATAAGCAACTTTTTATGAAATCATGTTTTTTGAGTAGAATGATATCAGGATGAACCAAATTCACTCATCCATTTTTCATATTTTTCTAAATCTTCTTGAGAAACACTCTTATTACACCTTTCAACAGCTTCATCAAAATCTGCAGCAGATACAGGTAAATCTAGTTCTTCTTTTGGTAATTGTCTAATTTGATCAGGTTTTAAGCCAGCAATTTTTTTCCGCATTGACATCATAGACGCATCTCTGTACATAAATATGCTCAAAATGTACATGCATATTACACATATAAAATTTTATATATATTAAATATTTTTGTTTACCTGCAAACGTTTGTAATATCTGCACCAGAGTAACCTTCTAATTTTTTTGCGATATCTGCTAAATCTACAGATAAATCTACTTTTACTTCTCGTAGGTTAATTTTTAACAGTGCTTCTCTACCTTCACCTGTGTATTCCAATTTTTTGTTAGAAAATTAATGTATACATCACATAAATTACTCCTATGAAATTCTAATTAACTTACGATTTGGTAACGGAATATAAATACGCTTCTCTAATCGTCTTCGAAGAGCTTCATCAATATCCCATGGAAAGTTTGTTGCTGCTAACACCATTACAACTTTACTTGGATCTTCACTAGAAAATACATTTTATTTTATGAACAATTCATATAAATAAAAAATTATATATAGAATTATTCTACCTATTGGAACTTATACCATCCATTTGTACCAGAAGTTCAGATTTTACTCGTCGTGAAGCTTCATGTTCAGACTCAGATCCTCTTCTGGAGCATAGGGAGTCAATTTCGTCAATGAAGATTGTGCTAGGTGCATAAAATCTGGCCTGCATAAAAGTACATATAATGATTAGAAAGTAGTTAAAAATAATTTTTGCTTAAATATATTCACTGTTTTACCAAACAATATATCATTTCAGTGTTGATAATAATTACCATTTCAAAAAGTAGACGAACAAGTTTTTCAGATTCTCCCCTATACTTTGAAGTTAGAGTGGAAGATGATACATTAAAAAATGTTGTTCCACATTCAGTGGCTACTGCTTTTGCTAACATTGTTTTTCCAGTTCCTGGTGGACCAACCATAAGTACTCCTTTCCAAGGACGACGAATTCCCTGAAAACATAAACCATATTTTATTATGAGAAATATCGAATATACAAGATTGGTACATATACCTTAAAAAA
This sequence comes from Bombus fervidus, assembly GCF_041682495.2. Taxonomy (NCBI): domain Eukaryota; kingdom Metazoa; phylum Arthropoda; class Insecta; order Hymenoptera; family Apidae; genus Bombus; species Bombus fervidus. The sequence goes on along the minus strand of NC_091534.1, from coordinate 8,237,752 downwards.
ATCTGGCATCCACATTGGAAGAACAACAGCTTCTTCTAACAATCGTTTTGCTTCATGCAAGTCAGCTATATCGTCCCAATGAATATTTGGATTTTTTTGAACAATATCTCTTTCTGTAACATTTATATGAATATATACTAATTTTACATTAAGATCGTTATTATACTATTATATATATTACCTAATAAATCAACCAAATCTCTATCATTTCCAGATGGTTCAAATTTGCGTTCCTCTACTTCTACATCTACTTTTTCAGTTTCCAATTTTTCCTGAAAATATTATTTATGCTTTATAATACCATCATGTTGTACATATGGAAATAATTGACTACAAAAATATAAAAATGTAACTTACTTTGTTTATGTCATCCTTTCTTGATGTTTTCCTCTCATCTTTTTTAGCAATTTTGGCATCTGGTCTTTTCCCAGTAGTTACAGATCTTCGTACATTTGCCCGATTTTGTTGTTGCTTTGGTTGATTTTTCAGTGGTCTAATATTTCTATGTGAATGTAATTTAATAGTATCAATATAATGTAATTTTCTTTGGTTGAAACTTGTTTTTTACAATAAATATATCTAAATATAAAATTACTTTTGCTCAGCAGGTGTTAAAGGTGGCCATACATCTGGATCTCTTGCTGGTGTTTGATTCCATGAACTATCTGAATTATTATAGGTCCATAAAGTTGGATCTCTTGTTGGCTCCTCAAATGATAAACATGAAGTACCTAAATGTTTGTTTTATATTTTTATTACGTTATTGTACATATCCTTATTACAAGTTTTTTATAAATAATCATACCCAGTAATCTTTCTCCATGTGTATCGACTTTAAAAAGTTGTAAAGTATTTGAAGTTGCTTTCACTTTTTCAAATTCTTGAACAATTTGATGTTGCACAAGTTGCCATTTAGCTTTCCGTGTGACATCTGCAATGCTTGCAAGTAATCGATGAATCTGTTGAACAACACCTTGGTAATAAACTCCAGATGTATCATAGTTTCCAGTCAAAGCCATTTCACGAGCCAGTTTGGTATTTTCACAAATTTCATTGATTGAAACTGCCATGATCTTTTTAAAATGCATATATACATATATGAACCTGTACGTACACAAATATTTACAATAAAGATGATAAAATCTCAAACAAGAAATGATATATTTAGATTTAATTTAGTTTAATATTTTTAAGATCAATTCAAGATAAATTATTTGAAAACATTACATTAACACGAGTATTAATATACAAAAATAATTGTCTACTTTATTATATCATTGTATCAAAATATTTAATATAAATAAATGTTAGCAATTAGTATGTTTCAATGAAGTTAAATATATTATAAATTTCATACAATAAATACATTAATTTTTTAATTATTAAACAGAAACAAAACCAATACTACAATATTTGTTATTCCTCTAGATAATTATAATATTATATCTAAATATGTATGTAAGACAAATTACTTTTATATGAAATGATCTTTTAAAATATTAGTAACTATTATCGTAAATATCGAACCTATCTCAGAATGAATACTATGAACTCAGATCCGAAAAATAATGTAACTCATGATTAGTATGCTGTAAATTAGTAAAAATAATTGAATTATCGTACAATTATTAAAAAATCCTACTAGTTACAAACAACACAGTTATTTGCCATATAATTTACTCGAATTTGTTAAAACGGTCGCCATATTATCATTTAGAAATCGCGGTTTTTTTGAAATTCTTGTCTTTCCCTTAAAACTTTATTAATAATTAACGTATCTCCTCAGCATTTCATTATTCTAGTTTCTCTACTTAAATTTTGAAGTATAAATGCATTTTAATTGAAACGTTATTTTAATACACAATGTAATATGAAAATCGATATTATTATAACGCAGAAATTCTAAACCAAGAAGAAAATAACAGATTTTTTAAATGTTGAGGATATAAACGCAATGAACAGTAATTAAAAATGAAAGAACGTCGTATGTAAACTGTGTAGTTTATCATGCGCGGTTATACGGAACTGTATACCTTTTATAATATCGTAGACAAATAAGAATGATACACATACGTATACATTTTATAATAAACTGTTCGTAATAATCATATTACGTATTATTTTGTACCAACAAAAAGACAAATTTTGAATTACTAACGAAGTAGAAGGTATAAAGACTTTTCAAATGCAGGACATTTCTGATGATTGTACAGGTTAGTATTATGTAAAATTATCTAAATAGTATTAATTTCATTTCTGTACTTTACATAGTTACTTTAATAAGTATTTCTCTTGTGTTAGATATGAGATTATTACCAATGAATGAAGTGCTCAAACCACTAGCTTGGTTAAAAGGAACATGGAGAACTAAATGTCCTGGAACTGGTAAATATCCAACAATTCAACCATTCAGATATTGCGAAGAGATGTCCTTCTCTTCTATCGGTCAACCAATGTTAAATTATTCTGCGCTAAGTTGGAAGCCTGATGAAAAAACTCCAATGCATTATGAAGTTGGATTTTTGAAAATAATACCTGATAAAAATAAAGTTTATATGCTGCTGTCTCATAACTTTGGTGTAACAACAATAGAGGAAGGAGTTGTTGAAGATAAAATCATTAAATTGAAAACTACTCATATAGGAAGACCAACAGAAGGAACAAGAAGACCTGTAGTACTGGAGGTATAATTATTTACTTAAAAATTAATTTATTAAAAGAATAACATATAAATAATCATTATTTTAAACAGCTTCGAAGACAATTTGCTCTTGTCGGAGACTGTCTAGAACATACATTATATATGGCTACAGAAAACACAAAATTGCAAGAACATTTACGTGCAGTTTATATTAAAAAATGTGAAGCTGATCCATGAAACAATACAATATAATTATATTAAACTGTACAATATGATATGTATGTATATTGTCATTGTTAATAAAATCTTTAAATTCTTTTAACAGATATTCTTATTTTATACAATTAGGAAATTTCAGTACAAAATATTTAAAAAAGAAACAAAAGTGTAATGGTATGTAATAGTCTGTGTACACATTTACAGTCTGTGTCATGCAATAGATGTTATGTGATATAAAATTGAGGTTCAATAATATAGTAATTGTAGTAGTATTATAATTATAGAAGCATTTTATGAAAAATATGTATTTCAATTTTATTGGTATTAAATATTAAATAAATAAAAATATTATATAAATATTATTAAATAAAAATATTTTTAATTGAAACAATAAAGTTTTCAAAGAGTAAAAGTCTGTAGTAAAGTGATGCGTAACATCTAAAATAGATATGCATATACGTATATAACAAAAGTGTATAAAACTTTTTATTTATTTGTAAATATTATTTTAAACAAAGAAATATTTTAATTTTTTATAATTACTACATTATAATATAATTTTGTATAGACATATATATTTTATTATTGCGTGTATTAGAGCGGGAGTAGGGACAACACCTGCGTGTTTATCTGCTGTAGCATCCCCTATCCTACCATTGCACGACGTCAAATACGACAGTTGTTCGTAGTGCCGAACCAAAGAAGGATCGTTACAACTATTCTTGTTATGATTGTTCGAAATAAAATGAGTCTATATTACATAGTAATATGTAACATATTCTTTCAAGTATTATTTAATGAATTTAGTGACTATTCGTCTTAGTTATTCAATCAATAAATAGTTTTACGAAGTAGCAAGATAAATATCCACTATTTACAAATGTAATGTCTATTTATTACATATTATATAGTTATAGAGTGTTTATCACTATTGCAAAGTATTATATTCTTTGTAAACGATGTTTATAAAAATATTAGTTCTATTAAAATTTTTCGTAGCATGCGCCAAGTATCGAACGTCGATACAATCGATAACTTTGAACTTTCAATTAGTTTCAAGTTAAATTGTACATTGTTATCAATCATGACATCGTTTTATGACAATTATGATTATTATAAAAAAATGCTGGAACTACAGGAAAAATTACGTAAAAGGTAATTAAAATATACATTCTCTTTGAAACAATGGTCTGTAGTAAAATTTGTTAAGTATGAGCATATTATTTTTAAATCTATCTATAGACAAGTCATTGTATATGTTTGTAAACAACTGTTACAGTGAAGAGGAGAGAATAAGATTAGAAGAGAGATTTAAAATACTCGTACAAGAATCTCGTAATAGGTGAGTGTTTAAAAAAAAGTTATTTATTTAAAAGTATTATTCTTCAATTTCTTATTTCCACATACATATATTTTATACAGATTTTCCTAAATTCTTAAAGCAGTAAATTGATTTATTGTGTTTACTATATATGCTATTGAAAAGTGATTAAGAATATGTTTAGACATATACATACATTGGCAAGTAGCTGTTGTTATTGATTTTATTTCCGTTTTACGTAATAATAACACGATAGAATTTCGGAGATTATGTATTGATTTAGAAGCGACCTAGTTTTGAGAAATGTCACAATCAATACTAACCTTGTCTTTCAATTGATTTGGAATATAAATTCCTTGTTCTTTGTGTTTACGTTTTCTACTTTAACACTTATGCTTTAACTTAACCTATGTATGTAAACATTGATCGGATATAGTAGTACAGGATTTGTAACTGGAGTCTTCTTATTTTGTACACAATTATACATATATAGATATGTATCTATAGGAAAGACATGATCTTTAGCCAATGTCACGCAATGTCCTTCGATTATGCGGACACATTCAACAAACTATGCTATATAAGATATAATTAACAAAAATGAAAGATCTTTTTGCTTACGATTATTCATTTTTTGCTCTGGTAATATTATTTAAAATGGATTTCTTTTTTTTAAAGAAATGGGGATTTTATTTTGGAAAAATTATGAAATCATTGATATTTCAGGCATGATGCGTGTATAAATCGATTGCGTTTAAGATATATAGAGTTTTTAGAAGAACAACGTACAAGAGATGAAAGAAATCATAAACTTCTTGAAGCATTGGATAGAGTAGATAATAGCCTTGCATTGATGACTGCAAAAACAGATAGACTTAATGTTCTTAGAGTGAGTTTCTTTGTCTTTTACAATCTGAAATTAAAAAATTCATCATTCTACATATATATGTTATAGTTATACCCGAGACATTAAATAATTTATCTCGTAATTTACATGTGTTTCGTTTTCATAGATTATTATGTATTGGTTAAATAAAAGATTTTTATGCAAGTTAATTCATATGGACTAAGATCATACATTTTGTTTTTCTTTGAAAACACTTATAAATACAATGCACATCAACTTACATTAACGCACAGCATGTGACTGTATAAATATGAAATACTTTGAAATACGATGTATGCGATTCGAAATACATACTGCAATGTAGAATATCTCGTTATTTTTCAGAAACAATATGAAGCTTATCTTCGTCGTATTTATACAGTCCCTAGCCCGTCGACGAATATTATTGATGACGGCAATGTAACGAATCAAGGTGAAGATAGGTATTTAAGGAGAGATGTCACCGTGGAACAAATCTCCCCCGAAGTAGAAAATACTTTATCGCCTCGGTTGCTGCGGTTGAACGGTCAAAAGAACCGATCGATTTCTCCAACTGCATCGAAATTAGCTAAATCAGCCCAAAATATGTATTACGACCATTATCAACGAAATAATGCGCAACCAATAACTTTAAATCAGCAGATAAACAACAAGAATATTTTACGATCGTATTCATCGATTCCACAAGATAATGAATTGATACAACAACCAACAACGCAGAACATATCGCCAAAAAATTTTCAACAAAAGCGATCGTATGTTCAAATTGATCCAAATTTATACATTCCATATGTGTCACCAGGTCGATCGTGTTCGTTGAATCAACAAACTACTTCGCATTTTAACTGCAGCAAACCTTTGTTGGAACGAATGGAAATACCTCAAACTATGTCGCAGTTTATGGTTCCAGAACGTACCGATTGTAGCATGTCGCAGTATAAGTTGTTGGATGTGTCTCCAAATCGATTTGCTCCGATGACTCTACATTCTGTTCATTCATCATCAGTTGCGCAACCTTACCAACCAAAAAGTAACAGAGCATTGTTACATGATACGGAAACACAGACAAGAAGCGTCGATATATCCCCGAGTGAAATATCTTCAGTTTATAGGACTATGCCAGTGTCTGAGGAACGAAACCTGTGCGGTATGTCTTCGCTAAACAAATCTCCAATTTTATCAAAACAAACTTTTCCGCGTTACTTTGATTACTCTTGGAGGAAACCTGATCATTTCAAATCAAGGCACAAATCTGTTAGCGGTACTTGCGTGCGCCCGCTAACTACTTCCGACGTCGACAATATGATAAGACGATACAAATGTTTTACCCCAGAAACTTCCACTAATGCGAGGCTGTCGATGGGTGCCAGACAATCCACGGATCAAGATGAAAGTAGAACAGCAACGATCGTAGAGAACGAGTTGGATAGGTACATCGATAAAATTCGGAAACTTCATCGGGACCTTGATGCGCAAAGTTTAGAGGAAATCGATCAGGAGCAGACTATGGGCGGTAATATGATTAACGTTTCTTTGTCCGATGATAATTTGTCGGAGATTCTTCCTGGCGAAGATCAATTTAAAGAAAATCTTCCTAAAAAAATTGAGAAGGTTTTAGCATTGGCGGATGATCTTGCATTTAGATCGGTGGATCTGAACGTTGCCAACGAGCCTGGAAAAGAACGCATGGATAGAAATAGAAATGTCGATTTAGTTCAAACCACGAAGAGCGGCGCACCGACTTCAGAAAGGAACTACGTTGCATTTTCGGATACACGCAACGGCTGTAAAACATCGGTTACGCTTGCAAAAGACGAAATTAGCAGGGATATTATATTACAGGAGACAAAATTAGATCCGCATCAATATATTGAAAATTCTAGGAAAGAGAATCTCAGGAATCTAAGTAACACACTGGAACATTATGAACGACAATTACCAAAAGTGGAAATAGATGACCACGTTGATTTCGCAGTTTCATCGAGTGATAAAGTTACGAAACAAGACACTAAGAGTATTATGTCCGAAAATAGAGAAGGAGAAGAGAATAGTGAAAAAGACATAAATATTTATATGGCAGCAGAATCAAATCTTAATGAGTATTCGTTTGGTACTTTAGAAGAATTAGAACCATGGGATATGGATGTTTTACAGAAACGAATAAGAGAAGTAGATTTAACTAACGAAGCTAAAAATCAATTTGGTAAAACAAAAGTTGTTATTGATAGTTTAAATCAAGATGACGTAGAACAAATTGAATCTTCAAATGAAATAGAAACTATGGAAAATAAAGGGGATAAGAAAGATTCTAGCGAAGATGAAGATTCGCATAGAAAAGATGTAGATTTGAATACTACGGAGGATGAACTAAAACAAAAAGGTATCGAATGTCTTGTATCAAAAGAAGAGCTTACGAGTAAACAGGAAATAGAAGTAAGTGAGGCTTCTGCTTCACAAGACCAGAAAGAAGAATACAAGGATAATGGTTATACGAACAATAAGGCTGTTATTCAAAATATAAAACCAGCACGAGATCAGACTGATGAACAGAATGAACCTAACTGTGAGCAAAAACAAGCACCTAATGAAATTAATCCTACACCTGTTACAGCCCAAGATAATGAACAAGATTATGGCTATACTAATCAACATTACTACGAAGATTCTAATCAAGTACAGAATTACACGCAAAATTATGAAGCAGAATATACTGGTTTGAACGAGGAATATAATTACGATCAAAATGCGTCGTATGAGAATAATCAAAGTGAAAATTACGATCAAAATATGTTGTATAACGCTGATCAAAAGCAAAATTACAATCCAAATGTTTCGTACGAAACTAATCAAGATGAAAATTACAATTCAAATGCATTATATGATACCAATGAAGAACAAAATTACGACCTAAACTCATCATATAAAACCGGTCAAGATCAGAATTACGAACAAAACGTGTATGAGGATAATCAAAATCAAAATCAAGAATATCAAGAATATGTTAATCAAGAATATATACAAGGTTCGAACGAGCAATACGGAGAATATGTAGGCGAACAATACGGTTCTGAAAATCAGTATGAACACGATACCAACATGGAGTACCAAGAAGACGCGAATCAACAATATGCGTACGATTATGATCAACAATACGAAACCAAGCAACAGAGTGACACCAACATAAATCAATCCTTTGCGTGTCCTGATTACGACTCTAATCAAGCGCAACTTATACAGGAAGAAGATCAGCAAAATCAAGAACGTAAAGACTTACAGGAAGAGCCAAAATATGAAGAAGCAGAGGGAAAAGTTGATACAGCCCAGGGCAAAAATGAAATATTATCTTCTGAGAATGGGACGAAGAAAAAGAAAGATGTAATCAAATCTTTATTGGATTCTGATACAGACAGCACTATCGAAAGGAACGTTTCAAATACGGAAAGTGATTTTGATTTTAATTGAAACGCCAGAAATTGAGAGGAAATCTGTCTAAAATGTATTTGACATTCCAAGCAAGATATTTCCTTCTTATTTCTTAACGCACATCTATGTGATATACGCTTAGATTATATTCGACAATGTAAGTTTAGTGTAATGTAACGAAATCACGTAGGGACCTCTCAACTAAAAAAAAGAAAAAAAGAAGAATATTCCCGTTTGTTTCTTTGTTGTTATTTCTGTTCGATATACACTTGCATTATCTTTATAACAGCCAAAGAACATGTATTTTTAGAATTTTTATCTCAAAACTATTAGCCGTAGTTTTAAAGTTTTAACATGAATAATATATGTAAGTTTCGATATATAAATAGGTATCTACAAAATAATTAATCTTTCAAATTATAGCATTCGCCATTTGATAGAAATAGAGTTTAGAAATGTCAATGTTCCTTTATAATTACTAGAATTTGCGAATATTTATGCATTCATAGGAAATTTGTAAGTGCAAACTTGCACAAAACGCACATATGATAAAATATATATAATATCCAAGGTATAGTGCTTTCTATAATACTTGGTAGGTAAAACGATTTTCCACCGAGGCTCTGCTTTTTTTATTCTATTCTCAAAAATATGAATTTACATAAGAATCCACAATCTAACGACTAGATATTTTTCCCAAACTTTATGCAATGTAATCTTTTAATATATTTAAAGGATGCACCAGTGATAGTGCGTCGCGAAATATGGATTTTCGCAGATCGACAGTCGCGAGTCTGCGCCAGTCGTATGACGCTGTCGCGCCATTCGACCAATCGTGCCCATTGCCGTATGTCTCCTTTGTTTCTACTACTTTTAAGGTTACAAGTGAAAAATTTTACATTTTTCGAATATTGGGCTGTTCGTCGCATTGACACTAAAGATACGTTTAATATTTCACAATCAACGATTTGATAGTTATTAAAACGATATATTTACTTTGAAATCAATCAATAGTAAAATAGGATATTTTTTTATTCATCAATGGGTTTGAATGTTTTAAAACAGTAGTCAATTTATTAAGTGTATTTTATCGTAAAAATTACTTGCTATTTCTGCGTATCTTGTAGCTTATATGTTAATAAACAAGTAAAGGTTACATTTACAAATGAGGTTATTTTATTATGGTCAATGGAAATATGAGATTGTAAATACAGTTTCTGAAAAAGATTAATATACGCTTTAATGAAGATAAAGTGTAACTGCATTTACTATCAAGAAGCAGATTTTATTATGTTTACTATTATATTTATCGTTTATATAAATTCTGATAATACGCTTCTCGAGTTTACAGGGAGGTCCTCGAAACGATAGATACGATCCTACGCGACACATCGTGGCTGAAACGTGCAGTGACAGTCGGTAGCTAACAGCACGCTCCAGCGTGCCGGAAGTTTTACCTGTGGTGTTTTTCTTTTTATTAAAAAGTATATTCGAGAACTATCATTCGACAAAGTTTTTTCTTTTGCATCTTTGATAAATCCTGTAACAAAGCAATACATGTATGTGAATCTTTTTCTCATATATATCATTAAACTACGTTCATGTCCTTGTATGACTATATTTTGGAAGCTACTCTAAAAGGCAAATTGAATGTTTCCATGAACACATACATTCGTTCAAACGTCGGATGTTCCAAAAATTGTGCTTTGTGGTTGGTTTAATCAACGTGTAACGCGTACATGTAATTCTTTATTGTAATTTGTTCAAGTGAAGTGTTTTTCTTAATTCAAGGAGAGAAAAAACGCATGCTGACGTTTCACCCGTAAGCTCTAAGAATAGCGAAAGTGTAAGAGAGTCAACGCTTTGATAACAGATTGAATAATGACGAACCGATTCATTGTTATTTTGTCTTATGTGATACGATACAAATGGGTATCCTACTTAAATTTTCCCCACGCAGTTATTTGCCGGATTATTCATTATTCGGAAAAATGTTTAAAATAAAACTTGTAGAAACATAAAGAAGATGTTTTATAGAGATATTTACAAGTTTTGCTTAGTTAGGTGATGTTAGACGTTTCTTTTATATGTATACATATATATATGTATTTGTCCAATTAATTATAAATGTATAAGGGACTCCGAGATAAATTCATTGGTCTCTGATATACTAGCCTCTCAATATACTTAAAGGTTATTTGTTATCAATTAATATTTTTGTTATTTACACTATTTTACTTTGCTGCACTATTTATCATTAATACTGTCAATTTTATTAATAGTATATTTACTATTGATGCTTTTAATTCGTCGCTTTGATCGTTAATATGATGATTTTCTTATTTTGTAAGTTTAAAATTTTCTGAAAGACATCTAATTCGCTATCGGACGAATATGGTTCCAGCATAATGATGTTCCTGTTCATAAAAGCCGTCGAAAAACACTAAATGATGTGTTTTTTTTTATAATTAGATGCCATCAATTTCGAGTTCGGCAATTATAAATTATTTTTATTTATATGTGTATTTACAATATTTACGTATATTATATGGTATATATTTATAAGATATATGTATGATATGATGTATATTTACAAGATATTACAATCTTTGATAATTATCTGGGATATCTGCCAGCAAATTACATACTAGAGTAATTTTAGGAGGTATAAGTATCATTTCATTACTGTATATTGTGCTGCCTTCTTGCAAATGCATAAAATAAACAAAATTTTCTGGATTTTCTACGAAGGAGGAGAAGTTTAAGGCGATATTGCTCTATGACTAGAATTAGATGATAAATATGTATGAGGAAGCTGGAGATGTCTTGCATGGAGCTGGGATCGGCGATTGGTATCGTAAGTAATGTTTTCGCAAGCGTAGTACTTTTCCAGTGTAAAATTTACACGCGTTTTTCTAAAAACGTAATTCTTTCACAATAGTGTAGATAAAATTTCAGAAATTATATGGCCGATTGCTCTGAAATTTTTACAGGTTATTCCATATATTATATGCTATCTCAATGGTAGCAAATTTATATTTTTACATTGTTTATCAAAAACTTTTTTTTTAAATTCATGAAAATTGTTAAATTTTGCATCGTTCATAGAGGAATATCTTCTTAAACGATGATGATGACGTCCGATAATCTTGAAAAGTCAATATACATATACCATAATCATAGGTAATCATACCAAATAGACCTATAGGTCGATGAATTTATTTCGAAACATATTACTCACCTATAATAACTAAACGACCTTTTTCGTTTATAGTGTATTGCTTTCTACATTTTGTTTTTTTCTGTTTCGTTATCTTAATTTTTTTTAAATTCTATTTATATTTATTACGTAAACCGATCTGTAGAGTAAAAAATGAGCAGCAAGATAAACAATTACGAAGGTTTATAAATATGATTTAGATTTTCGTTCATGATAGCGATATTTAACGGACCCCGAACTTTTAACAAGCTTGATTTATCACTTGGACGGTCGATTACTTTGACCAGGTATGTGCCGGATGAAAAATCAATTTCACATAGAAAAAAACGTTATTAATTATGACCTTATCTATTTATTTTACGTGAATTTTCGTTAATTAACGTTATGATGTAAACAACGAGGAACTAAGATATAAACGCCATAAATTAATAATAATGATTTTAATGATTTTACGTAAGTAAATAGTATGAAGTACGTTTTTTATGAATACTGTTAAATATAATATTATATACTGTTCAAAAAAATATAGTATAATAGTATACATTACCACTGAAAACTATCCAAACAAATACACTAAATTTTGTATCGTTTAAAGGACTACCATCAACGTATGCTTTGTATAACACAGTATAGTGACCTGATCTCGGAGGGTATCGAAACTCTCGACTATCTCATGTAGCCAGATAATTTTCACGGGTACCCTAACCGTTATCCTTAATAATATTTACTAAAGCATTTACATACCAATTAATCGGGACCAGGTGTATACAATTTTATATCGTTCACGTGACTACAAAAATTTGATATTATGAGAATGAAATGTCCAATTTCGATCGAAAAACGTTTCATTGGAAAATAAGTATATATGCCAATAGATGTCAGTAACATATAGTTTCTTATGACACTATCGAGTTCGTACCATATCTGCAGCAATTTGTTGCGGTATCGCATTATTCACCTACTACATAAATTGATGTTGCACTGTGCACAGAGAAAGATCAAAACGTACATGTTTATAGAAGAATGGAAGATCTGGTAGGTGTGAATGGCGTGAAGGACGTGAATGATGGAACCAATAGGATTTATTACGAATTAGACGGCGAAGGTGATGCCGACAGTTCGACAACGCCACGCAATGTCGACCACCATCGTGATCGTAAGTTTGATTGTAATATTTTATCATGTCATTGAACTCCTATATGTGTGAATTCTTTTGGAGAAGAAAGATATACCAAACGAATATTAATTAATACGTGTGATGACCTGGAACTTTTGCACACCACTGTACCATAAGCTATACATATTCCACTTTGTTGATCAGAATTCTTTGTTTACAGTAAAACATTTTAGTTATACCAAGAGCGTTATTTTTTTTTATCGCGTTTGCCGTATGGTCACCATCGAAGCGTAAAGTACACTTTATTAAATATGATGCTGTAATTTTAACCCATCCAAGATATGGATAAACATTTTCGACAATAATGTCGTCGCCTTATGCTAGCGCTGTAAGCTCAAGTGCATAGGTGTGAAAATTGTTATCTTTCCAACATTTAGGTTCTTAAGGATCGATAAACCGTTGTGTGACGCTAACAACCGGTTTTGTTTTAACTGGCTTTGATAGCGTGCAGAGCGTCTCCGTAATAAATGTTCTCGCAGCTTAATAATAGCTCGAATTGACAAATTATCCTATTATCGTTCCTTGTCGTACTTACTTAATTTTCAGCCGCGTCGTTCGCATCGATCATTCGCATCCTGCATACATCACGAACAACATGCGTCGTTAACTTACTCTCTTCGTAAAATATATTCGAACATTGTCTCGCCTGACCATTTTTGGACCTTTTTGGAAACGAAAAATTCTTGCTGAACATTTAAGAGTATCTCTGAAGAAACAACAAATGTTATTAGCGTTATTAGCGCAGTAGAAACAAGGTCAGATAGGATACGCGTTTATATGAACTCTTCTTCGTTGCTTTATTGTTCCCTGTCCATTCCTCCAGCGGGTCCCACGCGTTTATACCGTTCGTTCAGATAAATGGAGTTCTACTGTACCATCAGGTAATGTTTTTGAAATTTGGCATAGAGCCTACATCCCGTTTGCGTTCTACGTCGTCCTCTTTCTCGCCTTCGCGAAGCTGAATAGTATTTTTGCCATCGTGCGAACATCCTCTGTCTCTTTACTGTTGCGTTAGCTGGACTGTTCGAGAGTTTTACTACGTGAATAGAAACGAGAAGATAACTCGTAGTCGTTTAATTATCCTGTTTAACGACGAAAAAGCTACGGTCACATTTTCTAGTGTTTTTCCACGTTGTGAATGGTCGATATATGAATGCAAAGTTCTCTGCCAATAAGCAGTGTATTACGTATTGGTGTATTCGTATCACAAGCCACATCAACTACATATGTAATTCTCCTACGACTCGTGTTCGGTCTATCGTTTAAGGTCATTGGGCTGTCAAACAAACGTGTATACATTTGGTTGCTTCGACGTTTAAAAAACTGTAATAGATTGGAGTGGCTTTGTGGATTTCGTGTGCAGCTAATGGATAACGAGCAATATTTGTTCGAGTATTAAACGGTTAGCACGGTCGTGTCATAACATGGAATAGTCTAACTGTAGTTAACTTGACGTTATAAAATTCAGTTGTTAAACGAACAGCGTAATAACCAAGACGAAGAACTCGGTACAGCGGACGAAGCATAGTAAATTGGTGAACTCGTTTCGAAGGTAGAACATCTTTCACGCGAAGATGTCTGTCTAGAATATAAACATATACTGTATATAATATAGCGCAGTATCAATTTTTAGAACTTAAATTACCCAGAATTAGCATCGTGAGTGCTACGTGAAGCGTCTGGCGGTTATAAATAAATCGAATCATGTCAAGTAGAGGCGTCACCTCGACGGAAAACGACTTTTTTCATTGCCTACCGAGACTACCCAACTTTCTCATAGATCCCGAGGATGAAGGTAAACATTGGTCTTTTCTATTTACGAGTTGCTAGGTTTATTTTGTATAAATATATGACCAGACATCCTAACTATTATAAGACGAATTTTTAAAAGTTATGATCTAAGAATTAATATCTTTAAGTAAGAAACGTTGCTTACGGATAATCTTTGTAAATGATAAAATTTTTTTAATAATCGTTATAAATATTAGAAGTTTTTTTGATTACCGGTAATCATCATCGATGACGGAAATTTTATTCTGGTTAACATTAACTTTTTACTTCTATCCCTATTACGTTAATTTCTACGTTATTTAGCTAATATTTATCATCAAATTTTATGTATAAATCGCAGTTTCGAAAGAGCTTAACCTTCTTCATTTTCTACTTTTAAATAGTATATTATCGACTACTATCCAGTCGTGAAAGACGAGTTTGAGATACGTGGATAAATTAAAATCAAACGTGATACGCTATCGCTACCTTATATACACATTGACATATATTATTTTGCGTCCGTGTGGTTAACACACGTAATTTGTCGGTATCTGTGCTTTATCTTTACGTACTCGAAGAAACAGGGAGTTTTCCGCGAGTATCTATGACGATTGACATTCGCGTAGTGGAATGCGTATCTGTTGGTTGAATCGTTTCGTAGAAAGCAATTCTTTTCGTGGTATTCTGCAATTAAAGTGTTTGAAGCACGTACTTGAAGCGATAATTTATTTATCAAAAGTCACTGATATCGATATATCTACTGTGTATGCAATTCATCTACTTTTCGATTTTGAACAATCAAACCTTTCGATCATATTCCTTTATGACGTTATTTACGAAGGATCTTGTAAAAAATTTATGTCTGATGTTGTAGAAAGGTCTTCTGAGAATTTTACATCTCTGAAATTGTACGTTCTATCTGTATCGTTCGATATAACTTTACGTAAGTGCAGTGGAGGTGCTCGAAGTGTGACAAAGCTAAGTAACTGGAAGCAATTACCGTTTAAAAGATTTCTCGTAATTTCCTAGAAGGAATTTAATCATGTATGAATCAACGTGGGAAACAATTAGTAAATCGCATCTAAATAGAAAAGGTGGGAATGAAAGTGTTATATATATCATAATTATTAGGGTAATTGCACCTAATATGGAACAGCTGATTTCAAAAGTCTTCCAAGAAAAGAAACACGCCTTTTTTCCAATGAAGCTAATTAAAACGCGACAAGATTAATGGCTATGTTAATATTAGGTTGTCCGAAAATTATTTTATCGAATTACGTATGATCCATTTTGTTCTGTCAAAATAAAGATCACAACGTTCGACAGATTAGGTTTCATGTTTGTATAAAGATGCATCGTTGTAAAAGACGTGTCTGTAAAAGAAAGACACTTTTCGGACAACTTAATATATCGTGTACTATACAAAGATTTAAGAAAATTGAAGTCGCGGTAAAAAATGTAAACAAATACGACGAGAAAAAGACGCTGCCTAGTATAGTCTGTAGAACTGGTAGCTAGAAAATAAATATAATTCTGCAACACGATCGGCAGTAACAGCATCATTGACATGTTCCATGTTACGCACGTTCAACGCTGATTGTCTTTAATTGTATTAATTAATTGAGTTAATCGTAGGTTCCATATTTGGTACATACATACGTTTGCATATGCGAGGACTGAAGATATACAAATCATATTTTTAAACGAATGAACATGCACAATGCAGGCGGTATCGCCTTGATGTAATAGCGTCCGATTAGCGGCTTCTGCTTTGGAACTTTCAGCAAGTTCAGCCCTGGCATCGAGGTTCTCAGCTATGTATCCTTATCTCGTGAGATACGAATGTACCTCTACGAGTGGGTATCCGAGTTATTTTGTCTATCAGGGTATCTCGTAGCAGAGTTGCCATTGCCAGATGACCCCCTTAATCGTATTTCCACTGCCACTGCCACTATCATATAAGTCTTTGGCGAATACGCGAGCTTATGATTTTGTTAAGAGTGACAGTGAGAGTAGGGATAACCGCTCCTCGCGTACAATGTGAGAAACCTTCCGACGGTCTTGCTGACGAGTAATCCGCGTTGCTGGGTGTTTCAGAAGTTAGAGTTGTCTATTCACAGGTTTACAGGTCTGCTCACAGGTAAAATCTTTGTCAGATACAGATATCCTATATCAAGTAAGTCTAATGGCATTTAGTCTCAAAATGAAAATATTTCTTGCTATCTTTGCTATTTCTTAATTGATCTTATCGAAATTTCGTTGTACAAATTACTTTCTTGAATAAAAGCGTTGGAACGTGTAATGGCGTATCAGTAAAATCTGAAAGTGCAGATATTTCTATTTTAGCTGCGGAATCTTCTATTTTTAACAATTTAACGATATTTAAAGTTTTGGCAAAGTTAATTGAATTTTGAAGTGAAAAGCATGATATAATTATAGCGAGGATGATTCGTATGATTTTGGCGTATGAAAAATCTGTAAATCGCATACCTGTACACTTGCGCCAAGTGCCTCTATCGATCTCGTTTATGAAAAGCGGCTTCTTGGCGCTTAGGACCAGTCTTTGGTCGAGTGCCAGGATTTGATTTATGAGTAATGAATTCTAAACGGGGAGTTTCATATTTTTGTTAATAATTAAATGTCTACAGATGATAAAAGCAGAATAGTAGCTCGTAGCAACTCACTGGCTAACAATTATATAACCAACATATACAGAGAAGGCTCTGAAGAACTCATCCCAGTAGATCTGATAGACCGATAAAGATCACCAATATGCAGGGTATCCGCGTAACGCGACTTTATTTTTCTGCTATTTGCGAGGCCATGTAGCGAAAAATGTTTTCAACCGCACTTTAATGGTTTCGAGTATACTGCAAATAACGATAAAAGAATTCCGAAAATAATTCGTTTTCATAGCGAAACCAAGGCCACCCATGTTTAGCATAAATGGGACTATTTGCTGCTTTTTCCATGAGATTGTAGAAGCTTTACGTCCAATTCAAGAAGCATGTTACATGATAGTTTTATTAACTCAGTACTAGGTTTACAATAGTAATAGTAGGTTAGTTTATCCGACTTCGGTTAGAAATAACTGTTATAAATGATCAAAATGCTTTTGGTTGCCGATAATAATCAGGACATATATATTATATATTACATTCTTATTTTTGACCCACATTCTTTAAAACTACACACGTGGTATGTGTATGCATAGTTATACTTTGTGTATAAATATATATGCATATCGCGTGTAACTATATGCGTAGTTTTAAAGAATGTGGATCAAATGAGAATACGCAAGCCAAGTACAAACATTATGTATATAAATATGTATATCTATATATATATATACATATATACGTGTGAAAATTCCACGTGTACTTTTGTTACATCATTAGTGACCATCGTTAGAGATATAAAATTCGCGTAGTAGTTAACATGTTAACGAATGATTCCTGTGCACGAATGAACAGCGTTAATTCTCGGAAGCTGAGCAGAAAGAAAAGAACGTGTACATATCTTACGAGGTTATGAGAAAACGTGCGATGGCTAACGCTTCTTGAGAACTGTTTCACAACGTTGGCGTGCGTGCGTTAACGGCGCTACCAGAAAACACGATTGCGTTAGTGTTAGAGGTAGAGACGTGCATGTAGACCAGCGAGCGTGTGGTCGTGCGTACCGATTCTACGACGTCTACCAAGTGCCAACTGTACGCTACAGTCAGTGTATTCGATACTCGCGACCAGTTAATGTGGTCAGTGCCCTCTGTACTACGAACTAGGAGTATCGCCTTTATTTTGTAGTTTATCCCCGCGTGTTTGACACATTTTTTGACGCATTTGACACGAGGAAAGCTGAAAAACTGTTTTGTGTTATCTTTCTTCGGAAACGGCAGCGTACTGCCGAGTTTTTGTGATATTATAATTGAGAAAATCGTTATTAGTATTAGTGGTTGGAAGCAAAGAAAGTGTGAATTTATTTGTGTAAGATTTGTCCTGTCAGAATCCTGATTTTCAAAATGTCGATCGTCTGTGCGATAAGTTTTGCATATACGTGTGAAATTCTCGTTCTTTTGCTGAAACAAAAGACGTCGTTGTCTCAGATGTTAAAGTCACGTTTTTCATCTTCTCGTTAATTATTCATGTAGCTGCCTCACGAACCAATATTGTTTCTCGGACATTATGGTATTTTTTCGAAGCATTACAGGATTTCGTATTAGAAAAACTTGAAGGATTTTAGTTTGATTTACAATTACTTTGCGTCTTACTCGTGATATTAAAATAATTCAATGTGTCATATCTTATCTATAACCGTAACTAAAGAAAACACGTAAACGATTCGAAGCAATTTATCTTTAGTAATCGTCTGTGTACATACATATCTAATTTCTAGATTTTGGATACACTCCAAATGAAACTGTCGAAGGATGACTCATGCGAGCAGACATTTTTTCTGGAAATAGTTATTCACGACATCGGTTTCGCTGACTGAAACTAGTAGAGCTACTTGTATACGAAGATTCTTGTTTAAAGAACAAAAATAGTACACTCGCGATTGAATCGGAGGTACTGCGCAAAAAATGAAACGTCTGTTTGTTGACATACTCTTGTTAGTGCGAGCCGATAGTTTGTTACGGCTGGGAACTGTGCATTGGCAAAATTACTTGTCTGGATCTGTTGGTAGACAGCATAAGGCAAAAAAGAATTCACTGTACTTAACGCGTGCAAACAGCCGTTGCCCTTTTGTCTCGTGCTATTCTCCACGTTCTGTTCTATTAATACTGCGCATTTGGTTTTGTAAATTTGACGTAGGTTATGGGTCGTGACAACTTTATCGAGTTATCAGTCCTATGAACGGAATATTTTAAATCCAGAATAACGTTTTCATCGTGCGTTATTTCCGCAAACAATTTCTGCGTTAATATATCAAATAAGTCCCATCAAATGTGTAGAAAAATTTGTCAAAAAAAAGTCTTTAGGAATTGTTTTCAAAACAAACTTATAACTATCCTATAAGATGTTTGATAGGTGTAACCTTTATAGGGTAATTTTCAACACAAACATCCCACCAACATACATATTGGATACATATTGGTTACTTTCGTCATATGTAAATAACCAAGCGATGTGATCTGAATCGTATTTTCATTCCATGGTATACCTATATATATGTGATAATACGTATCCTTCGTTTCGCAATAGTTGTGAGATATGTGCTTTGTTTGTCACGAAAGCGGTGGCTTGTTTAAGGTTGACTGCTTTCTCGGGAATTTAAAATAAAAGTCTCATTAAAAAATGCCGTTATCTTAAACTTAAACCGATAGAATTTCTTCTTTTTCTATATAATATCATTCGCTCATTCGTTCGACTTCTCTGTTTCCACTTCCTGTTAAAATTTAGTTTAATCCTAAATTAAACTCTGATCCGAAATATTACGTTTTCTTTAATCGCGCTGAATTATTCAAAACGAATTGGATGTTATATAAGCGTTGTCGCTCGGGCTTGTCGTAATTAAGGTTAGAATCAATTTTGATACGCAAGTTCCATTTCGTGCTACTCGTAAGAAATAATATTTCGATTAGAGAACGTAACAATTGTTGACAAAGTAACAATTGTTTTAAAAATTAAGAAAGAAAATCATCGAGAGGAAGTTAATTTTTATTTAAATGGAAGTCAGCTGTCGTTAAATTTTGCAGAAATTTTTCGAGCAATGAAGTTGTAAAAAAATATTAAGATTTATCTGTTTTGGCTATGTACAACCAGCCATCGATATTGATTACTCTTAACCTAGACAAACGAAACTTCTGTCACCGATAATAGTTAGTCATAACTGAAAACAATTCCCCTTGTCAATAATGGTTATTCATAACGAAAAACAATTTCCGTCATCGATAATGGTTACCAGTAACCTAAAAAATGTTGGTCCTATATAGTATTAACAATTAAAATCGTTCAGAGGCAGATATTAATTCTTACGCCGTAACTTAAAAAATTTAGTTCATAAAAGTTATAGTTTATGGTTTCATTTACTTTATTTATCAAGTTTATTATAAAAACTGTAAATTACAAAAGATGATTAAATTGGGTACATTGTGAGAATGGACTTGCGCATAAGTGCTCTCGCATATAGCCTACAGCTCGAAACAAAGAATTTCGTTTCAGAAAGGGAAATATTATAAACGTGTGTAAATTTGGTTTACGTCGTTTACGATGAAAGCAAAATCAAATAACGATTGTCACGCTGTCAAGGTTGCTGGCGTATTGGCGTCAGAGAACTGCAACGTGTTGAAAGATTCGGATTCCCAAAAATAGTACTCGAACTCTGAAGAACAACATACACTTTGATTTAACTTGACTTCGATATTGCATATGTAAACAGAAAGCTGTTGCAACTTCTGGTTGAACTTAGAAATAGACTCTGAATGTTTATGCAAATTTATGGTTTTATGAACATGAAAGGAAGAAACGGAGTTTGCTAGAGATTTTCCTCGCATATTATACAGGATGATTGTTATTCGTTTAAGTACAGGCACATTTTCATAAATTGTTGCTTCCGAAAGCGAAGAAGTGAAAAGCTAAATACGATATCGTTATCGACATAATACATATCAGAAAACATAGACAGAAAATGAGATTAAATATCGCCCTTTGACGTCAGCCGTGATTTACAACATTTTCGATCTATTGTACGTATTGTATATGTTTGTGGTAGATGGCAAACGAGTGAATCGACACGAACGAACGTTTCTTTTTTTAAGTCGGCGCTTTCTCACCGGGAAATTCCAAAATTCCACGAACTTTTGATTAAACACACAACTCACGAGCCGCAACAGATAGAAAACAAGTTTTCAGACAAAAGTCACTTCTTTTAACGAAGTCTATCGTTTGGTAGAAAATTTGTCAATGTTATAGCGAATTGTAACGCGAAATCGAAATCTCTCACTTTTGCCTCTTTAGAATGAATTTGGACAGCAAAGAAAATCGGGTAATACTGTATCCTCTTTATAACTGGTCGAAAATCGGGACTTCTCGGCGATCAATTAACGCGTAGAGATAGTTGTGGTTGAGATTATTGTTTACACTTCTCGAACTACTCGTAAATCGAATCTGCCTAATAGTAAAACTGTGAAGCTAGTTACAGTGGCTGGTGCCAGATTCTTTGTTTTTGTAAATACCGAGAACATGCAAATATTTTTAGCAATATTAACGTTTACCTTTATTCAGATAGAAACACGGTTACACATATTCATTTATTTTTGTCATGTTGCTTCAGTTCCAACTAATTACGTGCAATATATTTAGCTACGCATTAACCAGTTAGCTGTTGCGACTTCTTTGAAAAGCGTGTACTTAAAATGTATACTAGTCAAAACCAACTAACTGGTTGAAGGTCGACAGTTCCAGTATCACAATTATAGTTTTCTTTTGTAATTACTCAGTCAGCAAACGAACGTTCGGATCTTTTATTGGGTTGGCAACTAAGCGGTTGTAGATTTTGTCATTAGGCGGTATTGACAAAATCTACAATCGTTTAGTTGCCGACCCGATAGTTTATATGGAGAAATTTGAATTATTCGTTTGTACGTCTAATACGACATATACATGTTCGATTGCTTTTTTTTAACCAATTGTATTTAACCAAATACCGATTTGTATTTGCAAGTAAACAAGCTGCAACTATCGTAGACGATCGATTTGAGTAGAAATTGGGGAAATCATGTTCGATATTAGAATTCTGGCAAATCTTTCTAGGCGCGCAGAACAAAACCGCACGATGGTGCTGGGTAGCGAAACTGACTACTTGTCTGGATATAAGCGAAATTCTGTTACGGAATGGTTGCAAAAAACGGGGCAGGTGGAGAACGATGGTAATTTTCTCGATGCAACGTGTATGTTTGCTGCGTTTACGTTAAATAATTCGCGGTTACAGTGAAAGCGTTTTCTAGTTCACAGCGATAAACTACGCACGCTGAAACTTACTTAGCAATTTGCATTAAACATACATAGAAGCGTACAATCTTGTTAACCAAGTCTTGAGGTGTTACCGCTAAACCAGCGGTTCTTAGTCTCTCGTTAATCACGTTTATCCTAAATAATTTCCTGTTGTCGCGTATATAATAATCCCCGTTTCCACTTGATTCAAACTTCGAATCCGTAACACGCCTGAAATATTTCAAACATTCGTTGATCGCTCATCGACGATCTTCAAATTCGCAGAAGAGATATTCGGTCTAAATAAGTAAAGATAAATGTACATACACCTACAACATTTTTTAGGTACACGTACTCCTTAATCAGTTAACTGCGAAATTTAGTTTTAAAAATCTCTTATGGGGCGTGTAATTAGCATAAGTAAATAAAACGTCGAGTAAACACGTCGAACGCAGTTAACTGGTTAAATATTTTTTACTCGATTAGTAAAATAACAAGTTACGCGTGAGCGTCACGTCGTGAAGAGTTTGCGATCATTCGGGGTTCGCGGACCAGAGATTAAGAACCGCTGCACTGGACTAAACTCGTTTTAAGGCATTTTGCATTCGCTTTCGAGGTATAATAATACGTCTGGTATTAAACCTTTTCTTTACTAAAAAGGGACTATGCTTTTTATTACAGGAAGCGAAAGTCCGGTGTTTGGTCTGGACGGTGGCGGAACAGGTACAGGTGGTGGAACCTCCTTGAGACTTGCACCGCACGAATTGCCCAATGAAATTTCTGCCCCTTATGAGGTGCCACAATTTCCAATCGAACAAATCGAGAAGAAGCTTCTCATACAGAGGCAATTAACCGTCAAGTAAGTAACGCGTTCGTACTTTTCTTTTAAAAAATGAACCTTGATTCGCGCTAGCGATCATGGTACGATCGGATGACGTCTAATCAGACATCGATAAAACTTGTTTACACGTGACGCAATGAGAGCAGCCACGGCGGTAGTCCAGGCGAATTAGATCTGAAATACGCCAGTTCAGAAATTGTACGAATCGTACGTGGAAAATTTGGAAGTACGATCGCCTACTGGTCTTCTTACTTCTCGAGTTCTTCGGTTATTGTACTGGAAAGTTCTGTCGGTTTTTGTATTTTTCCACTCGCGATAGCGATAAAATGTATTCAGTTCATTTGATATTCAGTTTATTTGAGCTTATCCAGACGTTATTACAAATTATCTCATTAGTTATGTAAAATGGTGTTCTTCGTTTATCTCTTATGATACTGTAAATTAAATTAAAAAATTGTAAGAGCATGTTCAAATATGTACGTGTAATCTTTACTTATCAAATTAGTCTACTTAAACATGTCACAATAACTCTACAGATTCGGTGTAGATATGTTTACTTATCGACATAAATTTCATTATCAGTACTGATAATTCTTTAATCACGTTCTATATATATGTCTGGTTTTTTATTATGCCTTAAGGTTTTTTATATCACGTAGGTCAAAAGTATTTATCGGAGGACTTTTTTCTTATGTTCGAGCAGTTTTCACAGCGATTTTATAAAAATAGTAATTTTTCTTGTAAATGTTTGAAAACCAAAGATATTACGAGTTTGTTGAACAGTTTGATAAATCGATTTCCTTGCTCCAGAATTCATGAAAATTCAACGTTGAAACGAGGTCATTCTTTAACCCGTTGCAGTAGTTATGTGTAGTCGCGATGCAGCCCTTTTCAAAGCGTTACTGAGAATAGCGAGAGAAAAGCATAACGAAGACGATTTTAAACAGCCTTAAGCTACAGCGTACCCGTATTCTCCAAAAAATTTAAGCTATCCTTGTATCGTGACATTAACGAAGAATTTTAGTAACGTAACTCCAAAATTATCCGTCGTATGTATATTATATAACATTGTATAGGACACGATACTTGCTAGAAAATACTACTTACTAGAATAACATTTATTACAAGACACGCTTGAAGTAATTTTAAAAACTACAAAATGAAATAAGACTTGCAATCGCTCCAATACTCGTAGTAAACATTCATAAAATTGCTGGAATATACTACACGTTACAATCTACTACTATTACTACTAAGTACAATTAATCATATACTACATTAAGAATATAAGCGTTATACTTTTGATACAGACTTAAATTAAGATAAATAATATATTTAACTATGCTTTTAAGATTACGTTTAATTTTTCAGTTCAGGAATTTTTACATTTTCCAATTTGTAATCTTTTATTCGCTGCTGAGAAGAAATTTCCCTTCTCCATCGTCTAAAAAGGCCTGTAATCTTTTCCTGCCCTAGACGTTCATTCTAGAGGTCATTTCTTGCTTTTAAAATAGAACACCGGTACATTTCCTTCAGGACATTCTATTAATGTTGAAAATTGCGCTTTTATGCGATCCACTTGTGAGTCTCGTGTTGTCTTAAAAAGACGTAAATTTCATTGCAATGCGTTTTTATAGGTGGTCAGAATTTATGATCTCTTTTTAACTGCCGTCTATAATTGGGATTATCTACGAAGGTGCATGTACCTAATTCAATTCTATTCTTGGCTATTACTCTTGTTAGTTCCATTCCATGCCTCTTGATGCGAGTGCTGAAGCTTCTGAAAATAAATTTTCAGTTGCGCTCAATTTCTATTACATTTGCTTGCTTAGGCCAGGAGGAAAAAAATAGCCGCCTAACGAAAGGTCAACAAGTGCCCTTAATAATATTTATCATATCATTTTTATCATTCTAAGATTTGTGCAGTAAACTAAAACTTGGAATAAAATTTCCATTAGAAAGCATGATTTTACGACTCGACTAATTTTTTCACATAATTTGCCGTTAACATATTCTCGGTACAAGCGCTATTACGTTTGCGATTAAAACGAACACTGGTAAAATTATCTCACACGATAGATCTTAGTTCGTATGCAGTAAAGTAACGATCAATACTGCAACGTAGATCTATCTGGTTTACCGTTTAATCTGCTGTGGTTACCATTGTAGCTGGTGTATTTTGTGTAATGTATAAGATGTGACTTTAACTAATGTCATGCATTATATATATATTTATATTAGAATCAAGTGCAGTACTTGCTGGTCAAGGAAATCGTTGTTTCCCAAGGTATTGTTTATCGTAAAAACGTAGCAAAAGATCAGACGGCGCGCAAGGAGCGTTATCCGGATACTCCGAAGCGATTACGTGACGCAGTGAGACGGAAACGGTCTGAGTTTTGGAAAAGCGATGACTGAAACTATTTCGTGCTTCGCTACGACAACTGGCTCATTCGTCGCACCTTTTCCAGCAGTTTCTGACGAAATACGACGTCGTGCGATTTCGTCAGCCTCCTGGCTCTCCTTCGACTCCCGACTACATCCCCCAAATTGAAAAATCCTTTGAAAGGAACAGAATTTGAAAAGCTAATGGATACAAAGCTCGAAACTTGAAAAATTCAGCGTTCATTCGAAATTCAACTCTTTGATCTTTTGCCACTGCCGATCTTATATCGTCAGGAATGGTGAACATTTTGAAATGGACTTGTAGTTGGAATCGTAGAATCGTGGCTACCGACTATCACCAGATGTAATTATTCTTGATCCATTCATACTCTGTACTAGTGTACGTATAGTATACGTAGTAACGCATATTCGTTATCGGTCATTTCCTACGTCGTTCTTTTGTCATAACTCTTTGACGATGCTCTCAATAACACGCATACGTTTATACGACGCTTTTTCCTTATCTCGGTGCCTAAAGAACGCAACGACAACGTTTGGCCGAGACAGAACCGGGATAAACAAATACAGTATATAACTTTCTGCGACAAAATATAATCCAATTACAAGATAGCAGATTAAAGAATCTGCGATGGTTTTGTTATTTGCGAGGATCGCAGCTACGCATAGCGGAACATCATGGCGCGATGAAATTGATTTTCAAGAGCTGCCTTGTGCCGATACAATTGCGTTGCCTGTTACCTTCGGGTTAATTCCCGAACGATTAAACGAAAGCTTCTTTATAACGATAATAGTGTTAACGCGATTAATCGAAGCAGCGACAACCTATAGGGGCTACATCGAACGAACTACGTGTTCGCAATATGGGCAATGTGGTTGCTTGGTGGACAATGAGCGAGTGGCGAGATTCGGTGTGGCGCGACGATGATGGCGTGGCAGTGGCATAGACGTGGGGAAGGGGTTAGGTTCGCGAGCAGCCTTCATGGCCGGCCTTTCAGTAGTCGTAAGACCATCGTGGTGGTAGGAAGTGCGCGACGGTATGCTCTGCGTGCAACGTAGATCGTTTCCGGTACGCTATCAAGAAATATCAGACTCGTGTTGGACGGCCGCATGATCCCCGGTCGGCTTTACGATAGCCTTTCATGACCTCGCCACGAGAATTTCCGAGGCTAGGCTATGTGAGTTAACGTATCGATTGACAGAAATTTTACATTCGCGGACTCTCGCCGCGTTTACTATGCCGTGACACCTTCGAATTACGCGTTACAGATGTATCGATGAATAACGAAAGGAAACGGAAATAAGGTCGAGCCGCCGTCTCTTCCTGGTTAGACGTTCGCGTTCGCTTAGTTTCCCGTCCTGTGCAACGATAAACTGTCGAGCGAATCCTCAACGACATTTTGACACTTAAACACAGTGGCTCGTGAAAGCGTTCCAAAACTTACCACAGAATTCTTATTTACGGCAATAACCTGTACATTATGCGTGTACGAAACTTTTCGACATTTCGTTGGCACCGTAGACGAGTAGACCGTGGATTTTCACGGAAATTCGTGTTCTTAAGGATATAGCTGAGAGAAAAGAATCTCTAGAAACTGAGAAATTGATTTAACTACCACGTATCATAGAAAGCACTGCACTTTGAATGTTTTCTTATGGTTCCTCATATTATATTACTGATTTGTGCAATTTTGTATTTTCAAACGAACGATCTTCGCATAAAGATCCGCGGTCTAGTGACGAGACACGACTATCGTGGTTATGATAGTAAGATTTGAGAGCAGTCCGGAAATGTATGTAGAGAAGGTAGAAAATATTTATTGCAGACATACACTTGTTAGCGAAACGTTAGTATGCAGGATGAATAAGTAATCTTAGCCATGCCATTAGCGCAAAAGACAGTTTCGCTACATATTGTGGCTTATTGATATAGCGAATAATTGGCTATTGAAACGGACAGTACGCTTGCACTACGTATCTTCCAACTTCTACGTACATTTTTAGATTTACTTATCACATTTATATACATAGACATTTATCATAAACATACGGTTAATGAAAAATTAATACACAGCATGAACAGTGGTCTTCGACATGCAATCAGTGGCAAAGATAGTCTCGCTGTATATTCTGTATTATTCGTATAGCGAATAATTCACTGTTCAAACGCTTTGTTCAAATACGCTAACTTCTACGAAATCCATAAAATATCTTCTAACTTTTACATACATTTTCAGATTCGTTTCAAATATTACCAATGTAATCACGTCGGTCGTGTCCCGTTCCAGAGCCAATCAAGTCTCAAAACGTTTCGTATAATACGAGCCGTCTAACGCGAAAGTAGCGTAAGTCAGTTTTCTAGCTATTTGGTTTAACGCCTCATCTCCGAAGCTTAACCTTGATTCCGTTTCGTGCAGGTGTGGTATCTTGGGACTGTAACTGTACAGTGACTTACATAAAACAGATGTAACGTTCTTTAATATTATTCTACGTTACAGGATTACGACTTCGTTCCTTGTTAATCAGTGATCGGCATTTTTGCGTTAAGCGACTCGTATATGCATAAACAGTTGCAAGGAGCGTGCGAATATTTTCGTGAGCCACGTATACGTACATAGAGCACATACGCAGACGCATGATTCGACGTTACGTTTTTTAACCAGTTAGCTGTTTTCGATCAGTATACTCGTCACGAAGAAGTGGCAATATTTCGTGTTATGACGAGTATACTCGCCAACCGTAAGAGGCAGTCACAGTTTGCTGTTTAAATCGCGATTTGGTAATTGCAACAAATTGCAGCAATAACATTCAGAAATAAAACGGTCGTCTCGCTGCAACTTAATCTTATATTATAACAGCCACATATATCTTTCGTTTGACGAGTTAACTCGCTTACTTTTTGCTACACGCTTTTCAAGCAGGTCGCAACAGCTAACTGGTTAATAGCTGCGGACATTCGTTCCTGCGAATATTTCGTGAAAAAATTTTCCGATCTCGTGAAAAGGTGCGCTAGTACTGCACTTGATATCGCCAAGATTTACAAGCGCTCTATGTAACAGGTTACGCGTAGGAAGATGTACGTCGTTATGGAAATTTCGTTCCCCCGTTTGTCGATCATCGACACATTTCCTTTTCTCATGTTTCTTCGTTCGAGTCGCGATGATCTTCTTACCGCAAAATCGTTGCGCATTCGTAGCGATCGTAGCAACATATGGACAAATACGGCCGCTGTTCTACTCGAAACATATCTCGTTCGATCGCGAACAAATTCTGTCTGCGTCTTTTATCCAACAGCCATTGTACGTGCGATCGAAGTGTTTAACAGTCGAACCGTACATGCGTTATCTTCGCACGATTTTATTCTGTTTGCGAACGCATACGTGCACTACTATTTACGAATACCGTAAATATCGCAGATACGTTTTATACGCTCGTTTCCTAGATTCTTACGATAAAGTCGACTTAAAACCTCGCGAGTAAAATCGAACGTGTTATTGCACGGATATTACGGTAGAATTGCGACAAGTGGTGTCTTTTTTTCGAATCGTTGTTACCGTTTGTCCGGTAACGAGAAATAATGAAACGCATGGTTGCCTTCGATACCGTTTCGAAATGCCGGACGATGATCGTAAATATTTACATGTTTCGTGACAACAAGACGATTGAGGGGCTCAGTGAAGAAAGGCCATATGCTGCAATTTATATCGACTCTCTGCTTTTTCTATTATCAACTATGTATCTCGTGCGTTGTACCGTTCGTTTCATTGCCTTGCAGCGATGTAGCGTGTAACCTTTTGCGAACAGGATTAAATTAACCCTCCGTAGGCAAACGTATTCTTTCTCTCTTTCCGCGTTCTCTCCTACGTCAACCGGAAGATTTAAATTAAAGGGCAATCGTTTTACCAGACTTTGAAAATGCGTGGGAAAATTTCGAAATACTTATCGATACCTCTGTTGCGTTTTTCATCCTTCTATTGACACGTTCAACGCGGGGTCGATACGCGTATCGAGGAGGAGGAAGAAGCTCTTTAGCGACGGCGCCGATACACGTATCGACGTTATTTTCTTTTTTAATATTTGTCAGCGGTCTTTTTCCGTGCGTTGTAGCCATTTCCTAGGGGAAACTAAGCGGGAAAAACTGTTTCCCATTTAACAAAAAAGGATCGTTTCCGATTATGTTTTGAAAATTGTTTCGAATTTCGTACAATACGGAACGTAGTAAAATAGTTTACTTTCATCCATACAATTCCAGCCGTAAAAAGCAATTATTTTCCCTATCGCCTTGCATTCTCGTAGTATTTATTTAATTGTCCGTTTATAGCGAGATTAACTAACGGTAGAAGCGAGAATTTTGGCCGGTACTGTACGACTTTCCTCTACATCTAGTGGGAAAGAAAGTCACGTTATTCCGTCTCCTTAGACAACTTGCAATGTAATTCTTACGTGCAATCTATATCTGTCTGTCTGTATGTGTTCCACTTCTTCGTCGAAGCTTGACGAAAGTGGAGATATATACGAACCCGTCCATAAGTATTGGGACACCTGATGGCATCGTAAGAAACGCGACGATCTACCTAGCTCACGAAGCAAACTGTTAATCGCTACCAGTTAGCTGTTTTCGACGAATATACTCGTCACCAGTGAAAAGTAATTACAATTTGCCGTTTAAATCGCAATTTGGCAACTGCAGTAATAAAATTAAACGATGAAAACGGTCGTTTCGTTGCGACTTTATTTCTATCGTTAGCAACAGCTAACTGGTTAATATTGACAGTAGTACGCAGCACTAGTTTCTTAAATTATTAATATTATTTATCATTATTTATCTTGTTGCAACGAGACTCGCGTGTACGATCTTTGGTTTGAGAACTTGACGCTTGTTCTATTCGTTTTATAATTTATACTAGTAGAACTTACGTTATTTGGTTTCTGTTAGCTCTCTGATCTAGCGAATATAACTTTATGCTTCACACTTGGCGGTTAATGTTTAGATTGACTTGTTCAAGCTGAGGACACAGAATCACAGTATTGTAATAAGATTTAAATTCCATTTATGCGTTCCGTATGTTTTTGTTTGCCAACTCACGCAATTCTCTCAACATAAGCAACTTCCATTTGTACAAGATCTTTATATCTACGCGCTTTGGATAATTTTCAATGCGTTTTTGTTTTTGTTCGTTAATGTCTCTGGTTTTTCCAACGCCGCGTATTTTTCCTGATTCTATCGACACTTGCACCACTTTTGTATTTTCTTGCAACAATTAGAACGTCAATAGTTTCCTACTAAACTCTCGTAATGAGAATTCACTCGATCGAGCAGAGGAAAGAATACATTGCACGTGAACGCTAATAAAATATGTACATATTTGAAACGAACGAAGGCATCGGTCGCTGAGAAACGTTATAATCGCATAATAAAACGTGTTTGCCTTTGGTAGACGGTTTAACGCTTGGACAGAATACCGTGCAGTAAAAAAAGCTGTTCGAACGTACGTCGATCAGCGATTGAGAAGAATTTATTCTCCTCCTGAAGCTGATTTTGCCGTCAATTTTTAGTATCACGTGTTCGCACGTTTTCCACATCTGGGTCCCTCAATTGTAAACTGGCTAACGTTTAACCAACTAACTAGACGATCGTTTGACGAGACACAACGCGTTATGGATGCGTTGTGAGCTTATAAACGAGGGCAAACGTAAATTGAAACCCGCTGGAAAGTTCGCATTGAGACGAAACGAACGACCAAGTTCACGATGAAAACGGATAATAAAATATAACGGATAAGGAAACTGGAATATCGTTGTTTGCTTTGTCGAGTTTTGCGATAAGTAAAGAAAAGAGAAATGAAAAAGCATGCGACAAGAAAGGAACATTTGCTTATGAGAACATTTCGTTTTTCGGACGCTGTCAGCGTGCATGCAACAGACGTAAAATACGAGAGAAGGATCGTGTAACATGTTCGCTGGTGCGAACGAATCGAAACGATGGCTCAGGGATAATAGGATACTCTTGAGGTAAATTAAAATGCCGTCATCATGATTGCTCACACCCTTTAACCCTTTTAGGACGGAGCTTTGAAGATAGACGAAGAACGACCATTTGTTCTATTACCCTGAAAATTTCTCTTTCGCGTGTGATAATTTTCCAAGAAATCGATAATACGGGATCCGACGTGACATATTCTTCGCTCTCGAATCAATCGGATTGCTATGTGTTTCTTGTACGATGGTACGAATATTCTTTTTGGATCCGACGAGTGATTTTCATCCGTTTTCGTATGAAACGAAAAGTATTAGACTGTGCCAAAAGTTTCTTTCGTTTTATCAGGAAATAATAGATACACAGCATTTTTTGTTTTATATTATTTCATCGAATTACGTATGATCCAGCTTGTCCTACTACTACTACTGCTACTACTACTACTACTACTGCTACTACTACTACTATTACTACTATTACTACTATTACTGCTACGAAAGAATAGTAAGAAAACAAAAGTAGTAATGGAACAAAATGGATCGTAACAACATAGCTCAACGAAATAATACAAAACAGAAAATGAGACTTTTGGGACAATCTAACAGTTAGCTTGGATAATAAACGATAAGATCGCAGATCTGATTGTTGAATTATGCAGTGTGACGACGCTTTTCGTTAATTGCGGTTAAAAATAGCAGAAAGACGAATTTAAGACGTTTCACCTAAACGTTATAAATAGCAAGATGAATTAAGCGAGGGGCTGTTTGCTAGCGTCGCTCTATGCAGATTTTTGAAGAAATTCAGAGTACCTTACGTACGTTCGCCGTTCCAGCGCAGCGATGACGCAGCTGCAGAAAAAAAGGTGATTTCTCAGGAGACGAGGCGAACGAGTTTGTTCGTCCGGTAAAACTTGTAATTAAATAACGGAGGAAATGTTTTACAATGTCGAGACAAACAACGTGGTTCGCATTCTCTCTGGTTTTACTTTTAGCTATGTTTACGACACAACTTACGCCGTTATTGCTACGAAGCGCGTTAGCTAACAACAAATATTTCAGTAGCGACGTTACTCTCGTCCACTGGTCAACAACGTTCGGAAAATTATGAAACTTTAAAGGAGCGTCCAGGCGATCGATATTATCGTCAATATTTAAGGTTCTCAACAATATGGTACGTGGGAGACGCTGCGGATGATCGATATACAAGGTGTTTGCTGTCCCAGTTTTGTTTTCCCGGCCAGACGCTGTCTATACACGTTCTACGGGCCGAGATAAGAAAAGAAAAAAAAAAGTTATATAAACGTACGCCATTGGAAGCATCGTTAAAGAGTTACGAGAAAAAAGAAAAGATATACGCAACGAGCGGTGACGAACGTGCATTACCACGACGCAAGGTATTAATAGATGAGAAACATTTGCATCTGGTAGTGGCCAGAAGCTATCGTGATTCTTGTACGACTTCGAGTACAAGTTCGTTTCAAGATGTTCAACATTCCTGTCAATACGAGATTGGCAGCGGCGAAAGATCGAATTTATTACCCTTTGAAGTTGCTGGTTTATTACTCGTCGGAGTTGCGGTTGTAGAAGTACGTGTTATGATACCTTCTGACTACTACCAGATGTAAATATTTCTCGTCTATTCCTACTTTATACAGTAATAAAGGAAGTTCGTTAAGGTAAGGCTGGTTTGCTAGGTCGTTTTATTTTATTTCATTATTTTGTTTCTCTCTTCTTTCCGTTACGACTCCACGACGAAGCTTCCAACGACAGGTTGGTCATCCGTTGCGACGATAACCGAAAAATCATGATTTTAGGATGAACGAGATCGAACGTTCCGAACTGTTCTGGTTTCGCGATGATGCGACGTGTAGCGGCACAACTGTCTTCACTTCCGGGATTCTACCAGTAGAAATTATTAGGTTGTCCCAAAAGTTTCTTTCGTTTTCCAAGGAAATGATGGATGCACGCATTTCTTGCTTTATGTTATTTTATCGAGTTACGCACGATCCATTTTGATCGTACGATAGAAATACATAGAGATATTAGAGACGATACAACGTACGATACATAGAGATGAAGCAAAACACGTTGTGCTTCTATTATTCCCTTAGAAAACGAAAGAAACGTAACTCAAAAATTCTACGAATCTTGAACGACGTCGTGTTGTTGTTGAAGCAGATGTGCGATACGTTTATCGACGTTTTTCCTTATCCTGACCTACAGAATATATCGACAAGGTTGGAAGAACGAGGACGTCCTGTATATCGCCGGTACAATATCGAGAAACCTAAATATTGACAATAATATCGACCGTTCGTACGCTCCTCTATAATAGAAAGATCATGTATGTCCGAGACTAGCAATACGTTTACTTCGAAGTTTACAAATTTGCAGGTACGTCGCTATTGCGCTGAAACGGCGATATCAACTTTGTCCACAGTTCCCATAGAATTGTTGCGACAATTACGGTTACCAACTACGTTAAAATTATCAATTACACGTACGTTTAGGCTTTGTGGTTTCTTTGTTTGTTTTGTGGTCTGTATTTAATTTCGATCATAGTTCGATTCTCTTTTTCCGCTGTTCTCAATAAAATTTGTATCTTTTCTCAACGATATCAACGAAGAAAGACAAATTTTCCCCGCTTTGTAATTGCATATTATTAATGTATATGTAGATTATCAGCTATTAATTTTTGTACATTTTAATTACTCTTATCTCGTTAATTGCTTGACTGGAAACATTTTATCGCTATCGTACGTTCTAATATTCTATTACACTGCGTTATCCGATCGAACGCACTTGTTTTACCATTTCATTATCATTTGTCTTATCGTTTAAAAATTCGGCGACCGTAAAGCGAACGAAACTTGAAATTCGACGCTACGATAAAAGTTGTTTGCGATTTACATGGAAGCGCACGGCCAGGAATCCTGCTTTAAAGGAAACATAATCGCTCAAAGATATTGAAATATTCGAGTCATATTATATAAATATAGCGCATACCCGTCCTGAACCGGTTAAACAGAAACGACAGGTTCGATGCATCTAATTTAAATACGTTAGCGTGTGTTCAATGACTTTTCTTTTCTCGTTCGATAGCAACGCTATTCTTTTACATTTACGTACTTTTAGTTCGATCGTAATTCATTTTTTCATCGTTTTCTTTCTTCGCGGAGCAAAGACGAAATGCGGGGACTTTGTTCCGTACCAGGGCTTCTTAATCTGTAGGTCGCGACCCCGTGTTACGCGAGTTACGTAATAGGATTACGGGGTCGTCGAAATTTTTGTAAATGCCACGATGTACCAGTGAAACGAACAATGCCGATCGTCCGCCGTCGAAGGATCGAGAAGAATTCCGCCAGTTATTAATCAATGTGGATATAAATCATCGGGCTTTTCGAAAAATCGTTCAAATGGATTTTTTTCTTTTTTTTTTTGGAATTAGGACAGAATTTTAAACGATTTCTAAAATGGTTTTTAACGCTTTATTCTACGTATCTGTCGCGAAACGACGCAAATTTAATTTTGTCCCTTTAATAAGTGGTAATAAGTGGTAATGAGCGATAAAATTATAGATATAACGGAGAATCGTTTAAACTTAAACTCCTTTGATTTAGTCGCCGATTAACGTTTTATTCGTATGTTTATTCGTATGTACCTTCTCGGCTGTATAATTGGGGTCGCGAATAGGAAAAGTTTAAGAAGCGCTGTTCTGTACGAACGATAGTTGAGAATCACGATGTTCGAACGACGTAGGCTAGCCAGCAACCATTTAAACGTAGCTTAAAGTTCCAATTTGTCTCGTTAGAAGTATGCTAATGGTTTGTCACTGGATCGATTCAATTTATGGAACTGTACAGGGTTCGTAATTCATGGTACGAATGGGGCCAGGCAGATTCTATAGCTGAGAACAAGACGAAAATCGAAAAGAACGAAATTTCGTTGGAGGCTTCGATTTCCTTTTGGAGGATCAAGTTCGAGCATTTGTCAAGACGCGCGTGAATTTTCATCCACACTGTTAATCGTCGACTGTTCGTCGCTGCGAGACAATCGTCAGAGGACGACCACGTATTTCATACATTGTACGGGATGAGCAAAACTACGTGTCAAAGTTTAGTGCAACTTGTTGAATCGCTGATTCAAAAGCAAAGCAACGATGTGTCGATGCTGACGAAAGAAATTTAATAAATTTATTAACAGCGAGGCAGGCAAAGGTTGTTTGCTGGCGTGCCTGATTCCGATTTCGTAAAAAATTTCGTGCCTTTTCGTAAAAACTTGGTATGGTAATATGACGTTGAAAACGTACGTTTCCATAAAATTTAGCGAGCATCCAAAAATTCACTGATCCTTCCAAGAATGCGATCAACTTTTTGTTTACAACGTAGCAGCACCTGTAGCTCGTTCGTTGATCCTTAAACAATAACCCGATGCAAGTAACTTGATTTCCGTATAAAGTGTTTTATGTGCTCGTTGTTTTGTATCCATTTTTCACAGATTAGCTAATACAGCTAATATATGTCAGTATGTGTTGTATCTCGTAAAAACTGTCGACGCTTGTTCGTTCGATCGCGATTCAGGCTTCTACGTTTGTACGAGTGAAAAAATCATGTTTAGAGTATTCTTACAGAGCTGCCAAGGATTTAGAGGAACGTCGTAGCCATTATGAACCATCGCTCGGTCCCGGTGTTCCCGATGACGTCGATCATATCTTCAATCTCGAGGAAAATGATTTCGTGCCACACTTCCAGAGGGTCTCCATATCCGGCGAAGATACTTCCGGGGTATGTTAAGATCGAATCAGACAGTAGTCGTTTGAAAACGTTGAAAGCAACTTGCGCGACAACCTGATATTAGATGCACGTAACTCGCCTCTCTCCAAAGCTGTCATACGTTTTCAAACACAACGATCAAACGCGTTCAACGACAGATTTCCAAGCGAAACTGGAAAAAGATTAATACGCCTTGCTTTCAACGAAATACCGTTACCGACTGATTTTGTCAATTACTCGTCGAGATATTGCGCCGTTCCATATTAAGTGCTGACCTATATTAAGTACAGTTGCCCTACGTTGTGCTTCGCATTGCACGCCACTTTTTGCGGATCTGAACCAGCAAGAACCGCAAATGCGTCGTCCAATCATCGTGAAAGTTTAAAACCAACGATTACAATCATCTTGAAGTAAAATTAATCGTTTATTCATTTGTTTCTATTCGTATGTTCCATCTTTTATTTCGAGTAAACATAACTTGGCCAGATTATACCGTATTGTGGTCGAGCTTTTACGAGTAGCTCGATTATCTTACTATTACTTCGTTGTCACGTGTTGTAACGGATAGAACAGATTGATCAAGTCCACGCGTAAAATCTCTGTTACGTAGAAGATTATGCTTTTTTGAGATTTCTACGATAGGAAGCCTTAAAGAGCGCGCTGCCTTACGTAGGATTTCGTTACGTTACGATTTCTCTCTTCCGTAACCAACCCTCTGTTCCATTATTTCATAAGAAGCTCTTTTAATCGCTACACGATCGTATTGTACGATGCGTAACGATCTAAACATCGATTTTACGTTCCAACGAAGAATATTAACGACAGTTATAAAGAAAATCCATGATTTATTGGAATTCGTAAAAGTACCTTTAGATACACGGTAGAACCTCGACGAAATCGTAGAAAAGATTAATTTTTTTATTCATATAATTTATTTTTATTTAATCAGTCGAGGACGTTTGATCGATCGCTTTAGCGATATCTCGCTAGCTACGCTTCGAAATTAAAATTTCAAGTTAAAATCTTGGAAAATATGGAGTTATGGTAAAGTTGAAAGCGTCTCGGATAATACGAAACGTCGGATAACCGAGATTCCGCTGGTATCTTCATCGTTTATATCGAGCCGAAATTTCGAGAGTCAAGAATACGATACGGTATGTCGGTGAACTCATACGAAGGCAAAAATACCGTGTCATTTAAAAACGTCAAAGTAGCCTCGAGATAGCTTGTCGAAGAAACAACTTTTTGGAAATTTTTTATACGGTGGCTTGTAGCTGACGAAATATCGATTGACTTTTATTTGGAACATCAGATTTTGTCAGATCATCGGAAATAGCCAAAAGATGCTTGACCACGGTTACATGGTACACCCTGTGTATAATTTTATATAAAATGTCTGACACTTTTTTGAAGAAACGCAGACGGGAGCGAAGGGAAGCAACTTTTGAGACCGTGTATACCGTTTGTATAAAGTTGCAAAGGCTAACTAAAACGTCGTGCGTTTGCAGGTACCCTTGGAAGATCTGCAGCAAGCGTCGCAGATGTTGGTTCAGGCACTGGCAATACGTGAAAAATACATGAATAATTCCAAACAGAGCTTCCCTTCTATAACATCGCGATTTCTACGTAGCGTCGATAAGAGGCCAGTGAACAGCGACGACGAAGTTCAGCACGATGATCGTAAAGCCATCGCAGGTATTTATTTCAAATTCATAGAGTACCACCCTCTTAACGCCTGACGATCTTTCTCTTATCGAAATCCCCTTGTACGTCTTGTACGTCAAGTAATGTTCTCGACATCTTAAATGTTCATGACGTAAAGTTACTTTAACGTATCGTTTCTCAAGGTAAGAAGTTGCAGTTAGAAGTTGAAAGCGAAATCGTGGACGTTTGATCCGACGCATACATCGCTGCACTGATCGAAGACGCACCTCTGAAAGGTCCACCTCCCTCGTTATCCTTCTTATGCTTTGTTTCAAACCCTCTTCAAGCACTGGTTCAGGCACAGATTGGCCAGTACAGTAAGCGAGTAACGAGGAATTTAGGCTATCGTTGAAGTCACCGACTACTACGGTTTACCTATATCGGATTTGTCAGCGACACCAAACTTCACCGACGATAGCTTTGGCTGACAACAGCTTTAACCGACTGATGCTATTACCACAGGAAAATGAGAGAAGATTTTTGGCTTGGATATGTAGGCTTATTGCTGTAGATAATTTATAGACGACCGAATTAAAAATACCAACTGAAATTCAATACAGAGCACAAGCTGAAGAGCAATTAAATGAGTTTTGGTTCGAGTTCAGTCAATTTATGTTTGATTTAAAACGAGCCAAGTTTGAGTAAATATACGTATATACGGTACGTTCGACTGTACGTCGCGAGAGAAATTTCGTCCAAACGTGAACGAAACAGGTGATAAGCTTGGCAAGCGTCCCGATTCTAGCGCGAACGTGACAAGTTGCTAATGAACTCCATTAAACGAGACGCATCCGGTAAATTTAGTGAAAGAAATGCTGTTTCATTCTTCTATTTGGCCGAAAGATGTAACAACTCTGATGTACTCGGCTGAACCTTTTTACCGTACCACTGGTCTCGCTTGCGAACGGGCAAATCGTTTGGTAGTATGTTGTTTACTTGTTACTTGCCGTGTCTGAACCAGCTTTAACCCTGCTGCGATCATTGAATCTTGCTTTCAAACAACTTCAACGGAGAAAGACATTTCAACGTACAAACGAAAAGAGAAATCATGCACGTGAATAACGATTTTTGAAATATTTTCCTCAGATTTGAGAAATGCTCTCTAACGATAGAAAGATAGAACTGGATCTGAAATGATCCAAAGGACGTGCAGCAGGGTTAGATCGTATCATCTTACATAGCACACGTAGTTGCTTTTCTGTCCATGTATCGACGCGTATAAAAACGTTGAAATCTCCCAAAGAATAAACGAAATACTGTATTACCTTGCAAGTAATTGCATATCGTAACTCGAGATGAATGATGTTTTAATACTTGTCCTCCCTAAACAATGTTACTATTAGATCATCCTGTGCACGCACCTGCATCTCGAGGAGATCCGTGGCAATGTGAATTTCCTATGGCAAAGAATTACATAATTGCTCCCGTTAACGGTGTCTTCAATGTGTACGCTAATGAGGAAGATTTAGCTAATGGGAAGCCAGTCCCTTACTCGTATCCTGACTTAGCCACTTTTGTCAGGGACATGAACCTTCTTTGCGCGATGATCGCCGATGGTCCATTAAAATCTTTTTGCTACAGAAGACTGAGTTATCTTTCGTCAAAGTTCCAACTGCATGTGTTACTGAACGAGCTTAGGGAACTTGCCAGTCAAAAAGCAGTCCCTCATAGGGACTTCTATAACATCAGAAAGGTTAGTATAAGAGGAGCCGAATGTACTTACAATTTACAACTAGCAGCAAACAGATTATATTACGGATTTACATCATGAACATTTTCAATACCGAATAGATGATATACTTTTAAGCAGATTGAAATGTTTGTTCTATTGACTTCAGGTTGATACCCATATTCATGCAGCATCTTGCATGAATCAAAAGCATCTGCTCAGATTTATTAAGAAAACCTTGAAGAATCACGCGGATGAAATCGTCACGTACTCCAAGAACAAAGAAACAATGACTCTGCAGGAGGTATTTCAATCGATGAATCTGACGACTTACGATCTCAGTGTTGATATGTTGGATGTGCATGCGGTAAGTTTCCACTGATATATCATACGTATGGGAAGATAAATTTCAGAATAAAATATTTACCCGCGTTTTTCCTTTTTCTTTCAGGATAGAAACACGTTCCATAGGTTCGACAAATTCAATGCCAAATACAATCCAATCGGTGAAAGTCGCCTGCGTGAAGTGTTTCTAAAAACGGATAACTATTTGGATGGTAAATTTTTCGCAAGAATAATCAAGGAAGTCGCTAGCGATCTCGAAGAATCCAAGTACCAAAATGCGGAACTACGTCTTTCGATTTACGGCAAAAGCCCAGAAGAGTGGGACAAATTAGCAAAATGGGCAATTCAAAGCGACGTATATTCGGACAATGTGCGCTGGCTCATTCAGATTCCTCGGCTTTAGTAAGTTATTTAGCGTGTGTTCGATTTAATATTTCAGCTAAAATCATTCTAATATCTGCCGTTTCCATTTAGTGACATTTTTAAATTGAACAAATTGCTGACAAATTTCCAAGAGATAATGAACAACATCTTCCTTCCTCTTTTCGAAGTAACGAATGACGCTAATTCTCACCCAGAGCTACATAAATTTCTCCAATACGTAAGCAAATTTTTAACAATAAACGTTGATAATATTTGGAATTGGTTTGGTATTTTAGAATCATCGATACTATCGTCGTTATAGGTAATAGGATTTGATTCGGTCGATGACGAGAGCAAACCTGAAAATCCTTTATTCGATAAAGATGTCTGTCCACCCCCAGAATGGGACGATGTTGAAAATCCTCCTTACGGATATTATCAATACTACACTTATGCCAACATGACCGTGTTGAATCATTTTAGAGCGTACGTATACACTTTCTGCGACTAGTAATTGGTGTTAGCTGTCTGATTAGACAAACATTTGATGTAGAGTATATTATTTATTAGGGAACAAGGTTTAAACACCTTCGTCCTCAGACCTCATTGTGGCGAAGCTGGTCCCATTCAACATCTTGTTTGCGGCTATATGATGGCAGAAAATATCTCTCATGGTCTTTTACTTCGAAAAGTGCCAGTACTACAATATCTATATTATTTAGCACAAATTGGGATTGCAATGTCGCCTCTTAGTAATAATTCCCTTTTCTTAAATTATCATCGTAATCCGTTACCCGAATATTTAGCAAGAGGATTGTGTGTAAGTCTTTCCACGGACGATCCCCTTCAATTTCACTTTACCAAGGTCAGCGTGATGTAAAAACTCTCCGTTTATTTCGTTCGAAATATTTCTCGCTTACGCCTCTTTTATTTACGTTATCTAAGCTGATAATAATATGTTTTTATAGGAACCGTTGATGGAAGAGTACAGTATTGCTGCACAAGTATGGAAGCTTAGTTCGTGCGATATGTGTGAACTAGCGCGTAATTCCGTGCTTATGAGTGGTTTTCCACACAAGGTATGCGTTCCACGGCTTCTCATAAGGTAAACAAATTAACACCATATAATTATTTTGTCTTACTTTATAGAGTAAACAATACTGGCTTGGGCCAAATTATACAAAGGAGGGTGTGGCTGGTAATGATATTACGCGAACGAATGTACCGGATATTCGGGTGGCCTATCGATACGAAACATTAGTCGACGAATTGTCGAATATTTTTAAAGTTGTCGAAAAACCCGAAGCCGTTCCATTTTAATCCATAGCGATAGTACAAAAGATCCTTGAACATAATATAACAATTATTCTACAATTACAAAATAGTATTTATAAAATTCGACGAAACTACGATCAGAATTATTTATAAAATGAATCTTGTAACGCAAATAATTATGTGATGTATGCTAATAATTGTTGTCAACTTTTAATGATACTTTCGCAAAAAGTTTCTTTTATCGGTTATCAGTTAAATTCCTTACAAAATCGCGTATAAACTATCTTATTTACACATCATTCGATAATGTATATTATAGTAATGTTAATTGCATGATTTATACGTGATAATTTTCCGTTTAAGATGTTTTGATAGAGAAAACAAGGTTATTCTTAAGAGTAAATGTATAAACGCTAAGTTATAAGAAAACGTCTTTCACTCAGGTTCCAAAATTTTAATGTAAAACAGGGAGAAATTAATCTCAAATTTTTCATATACGTTGACCAATTTAAAAATAGTTAGATATTAGATGAAATTCCAATTTGAAGTGTTACTAATCTTTGTTACATATATGTATGTGAATTAAATTAGAATTGAGTATCGTATTAACTTTGTGTAAAAAAAAAAAAAAAAAAAATGTAAAATATTACAAAGCAGCAATTCATTTCTCATATTTTAGTCATATAAAAGTATGTCAGTTCAGACTTTTCAATTTTAATGTTATTTACTTAACTTTTTGTACATTTATACAGAAATTGTGTATTTGTTTTTAAAAAATATGTTTAACTCGAATATGGATAGTTTACTTCGAAGTAATATTTCTCTATATAATATTTATATAATTTTCATCTTTATTAATATTAAATTGAAGGCACTAAATGTAGTACCTCTTGTAAAATAATTAGATTTATAGCAAACATAAAATTTATTTTCAGATCATTATTATA
This sequence comes from Bombus fervidus, assembly GCF_041682495.2. NCBI lineage: Eukaryota > Metazoa > Arthropoda > Insecta > Hymenoptera > Apidae > Bombus > Bombus fervidus. The sequence goes on along the minus strand of NC_091534.1, from coordinate 8,194,869 downwards.
TAATCATTTCCTCCTTCGTTTTTGAGACAACTTTGTGATGAACGAGCTTTTACTGGCAAATATATGATGATATATCAACATTCGTAACGAATCCTAATATTGAATATAAATTGTTGCTAAATAGAAAAGATGTATGTATTGTATAAGGTATATCTTATAAAACAAAAATATACTTGTACCGTCAAAATAATGTTGTGTTTAAGCTTAAAATATTTCATATCCCATGAAAACATTCTTGGATAATGCCATAAATTTAGAAGCTTACTGATTTTACGAAATAACTCATATTCATATAAGGTACCGAAATTATTAAAGAACTATTTATATATGTATATATATATATATATAAATAGTTCTTTAATGATTAAATATTTTGTAGATAAAAAAACATACATATGTATATATATATGTTTTTTTATCTACAAAATTATAATTAATAGTGCAAATAAAATATATATATTTCTTATATAGTTTAGATTTGATGATTTTTATGATGTATTATATACATTATAGAAAATGTAGAAAATGTCACTGTCACAAATGACTTCACATATCCTTCTTAAGTAGAGAAAATATATACATATTATATGCACCTGTTTTTTACTTATGTAGTTTAAGATTAGAGCTATAAATAAATATAACAAATATCAAAATTTGTTATTTGTTTCTTGCAAATTTTTCATCCACTTTTATATTATAACTTTCTATCAAGTTATAGATATATAAGTTTCATACAAATCATGTCCGTAATAACAATTTTCTATTTATATATTTGTTTATTCATAAAAAATTTTGTTTATGTAAAATAAAAATACGCAATTAGGGGAAAATAATTTATGTACTTATGTTTTCAGTGATATACGTTATAGACAAATAGATTTCACAAGAAAATAGAGAAAAATCGTCTTTATTCAATAGTTCTAATAGATGTAACTTGGAAAAAACAAAAATGATTCTTTTTCTGTTTTCTTATTGTTACAATTATTACATTCATTCATAAGGTATTTTATTCCTTATTATATCATCTACCACGTTCGCTTTGCTTTGTACAGTTACATCAAACAATATATAACAATTTCTAACAATTTTACTTATTATTGGGCTTTCTTAATCTTCTCCGTAGGTCGCAGACTTTCTGTGATTTTTGGTAATAATTCTGTAAATATTACTGTTCCTAGAAAAACTAAAATTGTACCAATCCAGTGGTACAGTGTGAAAGGATTTTTAAAATATATTATAGAGAAGATTAGAGATAAAAATTTTCGTAATGTTATGACTAAAGTCACTGTGAGTGATGTACATTCTGCTGTTAATGTAAAAACGGAACTAATGCACACATATCTAAAATTATTGTTAAGGATTATAAATTATTAAAATTTGATTGTGTCTATTAATCACATATCTAAATATTAGTGAAAGGATACTGTGTGAGAACATTTCCTACAAGATATAGAATTAATTTTGGCATTTGTAGATTAATAATTGATATCTTTATTGGATCTGATGCTAGAGCATACATGAAATGATCCCAGATATTAGGAGCCAATGTTAAAAAAAATGGCAAAGGTAGTAAATGCTGAAATCAGATATTTAATTATATATATATATATACATTATTTATGTTATTTATTACATATTATATCCAGTTTAAATGTATACACTCTATATAAACGCTTTGGAAGAGAATCCAAATTAATCAAGTTTCTCTATTAAATGAAACAATTCTAATATGAAGACCTTTTCCATATTTTTAATAATTACAGAAATAATGATGTATGTATATTTAAACTGAACATATTTTATAAATTTGTAAATGAGATAGGAAATTATACCGTGTAATATAAAGCTTCTCTTGGATTTTTTCCATACTTTTTATGCAATACCTCTTGATAGATACCCATTCTTGCAGATACAAATAGTGCAATTGTCAATAATGATATACCTAATATCCACCAAAACAAATCATCCCATGGTGTTGTAGGTACTTGTTCTACATTCTTGGCTTGCAACGATTTTATTTCTTTGCCGCTAACAATGGTACAAATAGCAATTCCAAGAGTTATCATAAATACTGACAAATATTTACTAAAAACATATCTCTTCTTTAAAATAATGATACCCATAATCATATTAGCTATTAGAGAACCCTAAAATTATTGAATATAAACAATAATTGCTTGGAAATTCAAATTTTGTAATATACTTCATATTTAAATACTTACAGCTCTGAATATCATATGTAATGGCATGGGTATATTAAAATCAAATGCATAATTATTACAAACATTTGCAACAAAAAACATTGTTACTAATATAAAGTAATCTTTTATTCCTATATTGGGCTTTACAGTCCCACATTTTGAAGTAAATAAAAATCCTTCTATCGATATAAAAAGAAACTGTGCAAATGTAATAAGATTTCCACTGCCTGGATCATCCCTGAAAAAGTAATTATTTTTATTTTGTCTATAATAGGTAATGTTTGATTTGGTATTTCGCAATTCTAAGTTATATCGTTATCAAAGATACAAGTTGTTATGTTAATAACTTTAAGAGTAGTATATAAAGATAATGTATTGTATAACTGAAAAACAAAATGCAATACTAACTTAACAAGAAGTTCCAGGAAAACGACGTTGCTACAACAACCGAGGAACACGCACAATATCGCAATAGTTGCACGCATATTTTATTGTTTAATAAATATCACAGGGTTTAACCTAACCAAACCATCAGGTGATAAGGCGCTCCTTCGTATTACCAGAAGTATTACTATTCTGCCACAAAATTATGTGAAACGTGTTGTCTAATAACTGGCTGAGTTATCAGTAAGTCACGATACATAATAATCTCACATATCATTTAAACGTCACATAATTTCTTCTATATATATAGAAGAAAATAAAGAATGCAGTGTCAGTACATATGAAGGACTTTATTTATTTCATGGTCATGTACAACTAATGCGACCGTGGTCTCTAATAGTCTCCATACATATTATATCTTAAGAGCCTAATGTAAGTTATGTATCTTATATAAGACAGGTCTTATGCAATAAATGTTCAAATCTATGTACAGCGAGAAATTTTATTTCTTATTTTTAACAAATAAAATTGTTTTCTACTGGAAAATAGTGACGATAGCTCTTGTTGCATTACCAAAGCTCTTCTTAGGTCTTCTTCATAGACAAAATTGAAATCCGAAGGATGAAATTCTAAAGTATAAATTCGAAAGGATTCGAAAGTTAAAAAGAGTACCGGCCGCCTTTTCTAAATTGTGTTAAATAAAAATCATGTTGAAAAAGACTGTAAAAACAGAACACAGAGACTGTATAAAAAACTGATATTTGAAGCTGGCATAAAGAGTGAAATAATTATTATAGAAATATATTAATGTATAATATTATGCGTGTTATATTATCTATTTATAAGTATGATGTTTAACTTTAATTAATTTAAATTGTTAATTACTACTTTTTAAAGAATGGCATTTGTTTTTAACAGAGAAAGTCTTAGAAGACAGGATAGGACATTTCTCCATCTTTTTCTATTTGTGAAAATTCTCGAATTATTGAAATATATTTATTAATAACAGTACGAATAATGAAATAATATATCGTAAACGTATTTTTACCAATACCATATTTTATTGAATAATAGCAGCTATACTCGTATAAAATATAAAAACATTTCATTAAGAACATAATTTTATTCGTAATTGTTAATGAATATTGCCTTAAATATATTTTCTATTCATCAATCTTACCAATTTAAGTATTTGGATGAATTAAATTAACGCGCGCTCATATGTGGAAATAGACGCTCTTATTGGTGCAAAATATTGTAAAGTCAAATCGAGCATTTCTATTGGTGTAAAATATTGCAAAGTTCCCACCACTCGCAATTTACGAAAGTCACATAGCGCGGGATGACATTTTACTGTTAAAATTTGTGGAAAGAGCATCGTTACGTTATCGAGTCATTATTATATAGTACTTTTATTTCGACATTATCATCATTTCTACACTTTTACATATCTGCGTTTTACATAATTTTATATAGTGCACACTTTTATTTAATCATTAATTAATCACCATTTTGTATCAGCATTTTAATTATCATTAAATGTTATAAGTGCTTTTGACACTGCTAAAGACTAACAGGTCTTACTTATTTTGTTTTGTTTAGCTATTAAAGATATAAAACTAAAATATAGATTTTGTTGCGTACAATTCATTGGTTCAAGTTTTCTAATATGATATAATATAATATAATATGATATGATATTGTTTCCACAATAGTTGTTAAAAATATATCATACGTCCTTTTCCCGTAACAGTGATTAGAACATTTTTTCCCCGAACGATAATTAATCTTTATTTTGTAATTGACTATAATTTTTTTCCTTTTTAGCACTTTTAAACACAAATATTGTTGAGAGCAGCATATATTAATTCCAATTGTGTAAAATGCCACCGAAAGCACAAAAGGTTATATTTTGTCACCTTTAAAAATATATTTTATTAATTCATTTCTTTTAAATTTTTGGATTTTTAAACTTATGGTTGAATATCAATATAATTGAACCATTCACATAATATAAGAACAAGAAATATATTAATGTTATTTTCAGGAATCATTAGTACTATTAATAAATATTGGAATAACAAATCCAAATGTAGAAAATGATCATTCCTTATTGGAGAAAGCAAAACATATTGCCAAGCGAAAAATTCAGAAAATGGTATTATAAAATTTTAATTTAATGTTATTTACTTTTAATTATTAATATTTGGTATTTTTTAGATTTTCTTAACACCAAAAGATGAAGTTGCAATAATGTTAATGGGTTCCGGTGTTACAAAAAATCGTTTGGATGCAGAACATGTCGAAGAATTTACAGATTTTCAGATTCCAAATTGGAATCTTGTAAAAAAATGTATGGGTTTAAAAGGTACAAACCATTGTTCTAATTGGATTGAAGCACTTGAGGCTGCAGTGTTATTTATGAAAGAAAACACGTATGTTTAAATATATTATGATTGTACTTGTGGAAATAGTAAAAATAGAAATATTCCAATTCATATTATAATATCAATTACAATATATTTCTTATTTTAGTTTTTCTTCTTCTACAAGGAAAATCATTTTGATGTCCGATTTTAATGAAGATCCAGATATTATTTCACAATTTCAAGCAGATGCAATTGCAGATTGCCTTTCAACAAACAAAATTATATTAATCACACTGTAAACATCTATTTTAATTTTGTTATATAAGTTATTGTATATAATTTAATTTTATAATTTTATTATTTTCAGATCAGAATCAACTACATCACCTACTCCTACAATTAGTGAAACCCTTCTTAAAGATGTCAATGAAAAGGTTTTATTATCTATTAAACTATCTATTTTTATAATATATTACTGTGGATCATTATTCAATTTATTTTATTTACTAGATTAATGGTTACCATATAACATTGGATAATGCCATATCAGATATGAAATTTTATACACCAATACCATCAAAACCACTCCCATCTTATTATAGCTTAGAGTTACTTGATAAAAAAATACCAGTTGTTTCTTATGCTAAGGTAAGGAGAAATTGTGGAGCAAGAAATCATTTATGTGTATTATGTTATATTATGACTGTTGTAGTTTAATATTGCTATTTCTATCAGGTAAGAACAAAAGAACTTCCATCGTGGAAAAAAGCCAAAGGTAATCAAAAACTCAGATCAGAAACAAAATACTTAGATAGACAGAGGGTTTCTTATGCAGCAGATAACATTCAAAAAGGATACAAATATGGAGGAGATTTTATTTCAGTACCTGGTATACATTAATTGATTTTTATTACTATAAATATTATAGTCAATATATTATCATAATACATATATTTTATTGTTAATGTAGAGGGTTTGGAGAAGAATATGAGATATAAAGACAGTGAAAGAAGTTATCGAATTTACGGATTTACAGACAGAAATAATGTTGATTTGGAGTATTTTTACAAAAGTTCCAGTTCTGTTATTTTACCCAATAGTAAAACAAATGTATGTCTTAATATTTTACTTATACCAAAAGAATTTCGAATTAAGCTACATATCTATATTGATGTTTTAGAATGTAGTGAAACCATTTTATAGTTTAGTGCAAGCAATGCATGAAACAAATTCAGTTGCTATTGTGAGAAAAATTTATAGAAAGGGTGGCGTGCCTAGAATGGTTGCATTGTTTCCTTGTATTGATATTCCTGATGAACCATGGGTATTATAAAATATATGTTTTTATTATATTATTGTCTTTTGATATATTGTTTAATATGTTGTTTATATTTGTACACAGTGCTTGATAGAAATACAATTAGTATTTGCAGAAGATCGAAGAATCATGGAAACAAGACCCATGAAGTCCACAATTAAACAATTAAATACTCCACAAAATGAAGCTATAGATAGTTTAATAGATTCTCTGATGTTAACGGATACAGAGTAAGGATACTAGCATTTTGGTATATGTAATTAACCATTCTCTATATGATTACACATTTACATTACATTAAACAGAAATGATTGTCAGATTGATGGGTGTCAGTGTTTTTTACCAGGATGCATGCCAAATCCTGGTGCACAACATAGATGGGATATGTTATCGTACCGTGCTATTAATCCAGATAAACCATTACCACCTGTGGAAAATTATTTAAAAAAAGCTTTTGAAGTACCATTGATAAAAAAAAGAAGTAAATGCCATCTGCAGAAAATTTCGGAGCTATTTCGTTTAGAGAGTATAAATCCAAAAAAAGAGAAGTATATATATATAAGCATTCTCTACAAATATATTAAAGCTTTCATTGTTTGCAGCAATAAAAATATAGTAATATATTTTAAATGATATATTTTATTTAGAAGTGAGATGAAGCAGCAAGATAATATGCAGGTCAATGAGGATATCAATATTGATACCAAAGAGTCTGATAAAACAGAGGATATAGCTGATGTTGAAACTAATTTGTATAAGGAATCAATTTTGTCTCTAGATATCTCAGATATTGATCTTGATGAACTGGTATAACAAGAAATAAAAACATATGTTACTGTTTATATATATTTGGATGTTTATCTAATGTATTCCATTTTTATTTTAGGCTGCTAACATATAACTTCTGCAACTTGCCAATTGATTTATGATATTTTAAGAATGAAAGAAAATCTAAGAAAATATCTTAGAATACTCAACAGTGTGTGAAATATTACACGTATATCTATTTTCTGAATAGGATACCTGTTTTACGAGAAATCGATAAAATCGATGATGTTCGCATGTAGTGTTCGTTGCTCAAACATCAAGAGCCAGATTATGGAATGTCGATTCAATGAACATCGAACATGGACTAATTATGGGCATAGGTATGGAACAATAATTTTAAATAAGAGCTTACTTACATGGTAATGTTACCTATAGTTTGGTTATTGCACTGTATGGAATCAAAATTTTTTGTGGTTATACATGGTGCTTTATTTATTAAATAAAAATGGATAAAAGATTAAGAATTATTACATGTATAATATCCTATCATATTTATACTCATATTTTCATCTTGTAAACTAAAGATACTATAAAATATCACAATGTTACAGTAATGCTTTCACTCCTTCACTCAATAAGTGCAAAGTACTTAATAACGAAGTATTATAGCTATCTAATAAGAAAATATACACGAAATTTAATATCACTTTCGAAATAACCAACAATCTCCTAGTCATTAGCTAGTGCATTAATACAATGATCCATCGTTTTTCATTCTTTGCCATTATAGATAAACATCAATTAAACCTAAAGAAGCCCAATATACATATATTACACAAGTTCTTCTCAACGAGTCAGAATTTCAAAATAGTTATAATTGCAGCGAGAAACCTACTTACTAATAACAAAATTTTTATCAATTACGCAAATGGCTGTTAACATATAAAATTAGAGATACAATTGTAATAACTTAATGTGGCAACATCTGAAAAACATAAAATAATTGTATAATAATAATAAAGGAATACAAAAACTTCGATCATCATGACTCTTGAGCTTCACAACAATGTAATACAATTTGTACAACATACAGTCAATGCTTAATGTCTATTTAATTTACAGATAGATATTTCTTACTGATCATCATACAAATTCTATTAAACTAATTTCCTATGATATTTTTTTGCTCTTAAATAAATACGAATGACTGTCGTGATAAACATAATACGACATAAATTAATATCATTATTATTATCACAAAATATGGTCTCTCTAACATTGATATGCAGAAAAAATCAGCCTTTTGCTTACAGTTCAAAGTATGTATATATATATATATATCATTATAGTGAAATGAAAAGATCGAAATAATATATAATTTTTATTATATATTATTTCGATCTTTTCATTTCACTATAATGATATATATATATATTATTTCGATCTTTTCATTTCACTCAGTCGTGTATATTGCTGCAATAAAATTAAATAAGACTTCCCTATTTTCGTGGTGTAATTTTTAAACGAAGTCCATTAGCATTGTGTAATACCAATTCACTGGTGAAACGAAGTTGATCCTCTGTATCTAAGGACTTGACTTGGAAATTTTTCAATATATGCAAAATAAGAACTTTGACGATCATCGTGGCATATTTCCATCCTATACAATTACGAGAGCCAGCACTGAAGGGAATAAAAGCGTAAGAAGGATATTTTGATCCATTGGGAAGAAATCGTTCTGGTCGATAAGTATCTGGCTCTGGAAAGTATCGAGTATCACGATGAAGAAGGAACGAATTTACGAGAACCGTCGATCCTACTGGAATTTCATGTCCCACTAGAAACGAATTACTTTATTCAAATTTTCTATCACTGAAAATATATCTTTGTGTACATTTATACTTACAAATGGTAATAGGGTGATAAATCTGTCTTGCGATGAGTGGTGCTACTGGGTAAATTCTCCAAGATTCTTTTATGCACGCTTCTAACCACGTTAATTTGCTTAGTATATCTAGAGATAATTCTTCCTTTTCTGCTACCTCGTAATATTCTTCAAGAATCTTTTCCTAAAATGAGAGGTGACAAAGGTACATAGTAATTTAATAATTAGGGGACATTTGCTTATGTTTATATTTATTACACATCGGGAAAATATAGAGAAAAACAAGATATTTATACATTGTAAATTTCGTTATTTAGAAATTGTCGTAAACATTTTACACACTTTATTGGAAATCAATTATATATAACGATATATAATTCTGATATACGTATTAAATTTATCCATCCAAGTGTCTTCATTATTTAGTACAACAAACATATACATAAGTAGAGATTATTAATCTACAACGAAACCAATAAATATGTAAATTAATTTTTTTGGAAAGCCACATGTGAAAAAGTTTTGCTCTATATTTTTAACTTGTTTTTTCACATAAAACCATTTCTTCTCTAATCGTATCATCGATTGCAGGACATGTAGAGGTATGCGGTGCAAAATTACCTGGTACTGAGGATGTCTTCCTAATGCATACAGGAACCAGGATATGCTAGTCGCAGTGGTATCGTGACCCGCGAACATAAACGTATTCACCTCATCACGGATATCAATGTCACTAAGTACTTCTCCATCTTTCGATAATTCCAACAACAAGTCTAACAGAGCTTGACGTTTATGAGACCGTTCATGGTAATTCCCATCCTTTTTGGTTCTCCACTCGGCTTTTCTTTCCGCTATTATCTAGGCATATTGGATTTAAAATTTAGATAAAGTTAAGTTAATTAACAAGCTATTTTCTACTGTGGGTTTATATTATGGATTGTAAATATTATTAGGTAAATTGTAAATAGTATTAGGGGACGCAAAATTATTGATTTTTAAAATTGTGGTCATATCGCTAGTGAAACATATTGCTACTGAGTTAATTTTTCGAAGTTCAATTTAATCCTCATATGTGCGGATCAAGCAGATAATGGCTAGAAACCAATATGGCGTCAAATACACTTAGATCGAAATATCTCGAAAACTGCAAGATAGCATAAGAAGTCAACAATTTTGCATCCTCTAATTATCCCACATCTTAGATTAAAAATTTAAACGAAGTTAAATTAATTAACAAATTATTTTGTACTGCGTGTTTATATCGTGCATTATAAACAGGTTTTGTACAGGTACTAATATTTGTTGGATTACGTATTCATAGAAAGATAAATTCAACTTTTAGAGGTTAATTATTTGTCTACAAAACTGAATGACAGTTTACTTTATGTAATTTATGCGTTATGGAAATGCACCTGGGGATCATAAAATGCATGACGAGTATAGGATGAGAATGTGACTGTGAGTATTTGTGAGATATGATTTTCTATTGTAAGATATAGATATGTACATTACAGCTCACAAGTATTTGGACATGCTTGTTAGTAAAATATGTAAATTAATAAGAAATTAATGGTCACCAGCAATACGTATTATCTGTTTGGTGAAACCAGCAGATAATAAAATATGAAACGTGGTTGTAGAAGTAAACTTTGACTTGTAGAGAGCTTCTTTGAATTCTGGTTATAGAAGCAATATATAACAGAAGTTCAAGTTAAGATTTAATTGTATTTAACTGAAATGTAGGAGGGAAAAATTATATGTATTTACTTTGTTAATGAACCCATGAGTAACACGAAGTGCTTGATCGTACTCTTTACCCCAGCTTGTTAGCTTAAAGATCGGGTCAAAAGACATCCACACATTTAGAAATCTTCTTTGCGAGATGGAAGCTAGCCTGGAAAAAGTATATGTATAAATGACATACTTGTTATTTGCTCTAGTGCATTTAGTAGAAAATACTCTTACGTGTTCACAGCCAACACATACTCGTTTTCAAAATTTTTTTGTGCATTAATGTTACATCCCATGGAACTATCTGTAATGTTAAAAAACAAAGATGTAAAATTTTCTTAAATATTTTTGTTTCTTTTTTTTATATTTTCTTCAGAGTAATTTACAATTTGTTTGTACAAACATTCGGAGTTAGAGTGGATATTATGTTTAAGATCATTCGTGAGAATTAGTTGTACGATACTGGTTGCATGGAATAAAGTACGTAACGTAGGGATTCAGACTAATAGTAAGAATGGAGAGCACCGCGCGTAGACTATCGAAGCTTCGTGAAGTTTTTCACAATTCATCCCTTTGATCAAGGTGATCATAGTCGCGAATGGAGATTTTTTTAAACTGACTCCCGGTGTACCAACCTATTAAAGCCTATTGTTTAAATCGATGAAATTATTCTGATCTGGTTAACTTCTTTAAACGCTCTCGAATCTCACCACTTGCAACCTTCACAACACTCGTTCACGGAGGTACAGTTTTTGAATATATGTAAATTAATTTATCCTTCTGTGTCAAATCGTTACAATGGTAAAAGATAAAAGTAACTGAAAGATAAAATAAATGCAAATGCTTCCTGTATGATTATTCGTATAGTTCACACGTAGTAAAGTGATATGTAGAGCATATTACTTTTTTATATTTATCGTATGATATCAAATTGATGCAAGGAACGAATTAAGGTTAACAAAATTCGATTATAGTTGAAGGAGGCATTGGAAACATTTGATTCTTCGTTGTTTGAAAGATGTCCCGTGCATAAGATGCCACACGAGGAGAAGAATCGATAAATAAAAACGGGAGTTTTTTACGATGAACAAAATTTTTTAAGTGACACACATATGTTATCAAGAGGAAATGGCTATGTTGCTCACCAGTCGTCACTGGGGATCAGACGAATCATTTAGTTGCTTTAGCAAGACATTCGTGAGCAAATTCGCAAAATCACAAGAAAAGCCGAGCAACGACAAGTTAGTTTCGGCGTCCGATCATCTGCCCGAAGACATTTCTCGGAAACAGCTAGCGAAACGCAATGCGTTGAATGTCGCATCGAAAATTGCAAAATCGAAGACGACTAAGGCCTACAATGACATCGTCTTGGAATCTAGTCACGTAGGTGTACGACTTCGATCACGTCATCATAATCGATCGATCATGACATCTAAAACCATATTTACGTTGAAAAATATGATTTATAGTGAAACTCCGCTTATATAAATTTCCAATCCATTTTTATGTTGATTCCTTTTCTGCATCAGGTAAAAGTATCAGCACTTCTATACGAAATAACAGATCGCACTAATCAGTTAGCTCAACCACGCGTTCGAACCATCGAAGAAAAGCTGTCTCAAACACGGCCGAATTCAACACAGATTCTGAAAGCATCGTCACGTATTATTGAACTTTCTAAGCCACGAATCCCTTATCAGTATCCACCTAAACCAATTGGATACGTTGCGCCTGGTGCTCTCACGGCCGTCGGTTGGTATCTTCATTTTTAACGCGTTTCTCGTCGAAATAATTTTTAACGAATTACAAGCTTATCGTTTCCGATTGTATCACTTTCATATTGCTCTTTAAAAACTCTGGCTGCTCTCTGTCATTTCTGATAGTTTGGGGCATTTTTGGCGATGAAATAAATGTCCCAAATTAATAATATAACGGTTGACTTAAGTTAGGTTAAATTCGCTATTCGATTCTAATCGTTCAATCGCTACAATCGAGATATGTTTATCGTTAAATAACTGGTAATTTGAATTTTTTGCTAGCCACTCGGCGTATAATCGAATTATCGAAACCAAAAAGGAAGCGGAGATCGAAAGTGTCGAGCAAAAGAAAATCAAAATTGCATAATGAAAAGTCACGGTAATAACGAAATTGAAATTTTCTAATTTTTTCGTATAGCATTACCATCTCTGATAAATAATAAATAATGCGTATAAACGCAATTATTATGAATCTAGTGGGTTTTCCTCCACATTTTTTGCATCTTTCTTTATGCCCATAAAAATAGCGATAAGTCTTTCTTAATTAGCTTGTAGTAATAAAATAATATTACGTATGAATATTAATGGGTAGTATAAAGAGAAGGACAAAACTATTCTTATTCATTAAAAAAGTACAGTATTACTATGCAGGGTAGTCACCGTAAGGCATTGCAAGCTACTTTATGTGCTTTTAGCTAGAAACTACAAAATTCTTCTTTACTATTTTATGGTGCATAGGGCTCTTTTTTAAATTAGTAAATAGTATAGTTCCCTTAATAAGGAAGAGTCGAATAAAATGATACATATATATTTACGATTTTCTAATAATTTATTTGGAAGCAAACAATGTTTGCTGTTGGTATTTACCTTTTTTCTTTTCCGACGTATAATTAAAAAGACGCGATTAATCTCGCGCTTTGAAACAATACGTACAATTCTAAAAATAACGTAGTTAATTCAAATGATCGCGAGTAAGGGAGACGCATAAGTTAACTGAATTATTCACGTTGCGTATCTGATGTAAAAATAAATCTTGTTATTACAGAAGTTACGTAAGGCGCGGTAAAAAGAAGTTGGACCATAAATACACTGCGTTGCTTCGTCATAAGAATGATCGGAAAACGAGGAGCAAGAAGAGACAATTGAAAACTTCAAACTCTAACAGGACCATTATTATGGTTGGCTTGAAATTGAAGGACGATAAGAAAACTCGTCGACATTCCTGACTACTGAGAACGAAGCGTGATGTTTTCTCACTGTCGTTCGCAGTTTTATAACACAGTCGGTGTTTCTAATTACGCGTAATGAATTTTCCACCCGTATGTAATATTTTAATGTCTACTTATACATGATAATAAGCGTTGTTAAATCAGCGAAATCTACAAACTAATTTATTCCAGGAGTAACTCTATAAATTTTGTATAGTATGTTTTGTACGAATAATTATTCGATCACTATGAAAAATTACTGGTGGAAATAGTCATCCGTGATGGCGATCAATACTGATCGCATCATATGCATCTCTGCTTTGGAACGCAGATCTGCCATTATACGACAATACGCACGATCGATTTGCGTTTCTATTTGAAAATAGAATAATTTGTGAATAATTATAGACTCAAACACATTTTCTGCATTATTTCTTCGATGTTTCCACGAAACCACACATCATATCCGGATATGTTAAGTAAAATTGTTTTTGCAAAGAGTAAATCGAACGCTAGAGGATCGATATCCCGATGGGGATGTTATACGACGAATTATCGTCTTTCTTAATCGAAATAGAAGACAGAAAGATAATATTTATATTTATATTATGATGTATATTATAATATGGAATTATATGTATACGATTTTGTTAATTTTTGTTTCGATATTATGAAAAATCAAAAAATGAGGTTGAGTTTATAATTATTCACGGCATTGTATCGTACAATGTACTCCCATAAACTTTGAAATCAATTTTCAGAGTTCGTAAACTAATGTAAATAGAACAATCGAGAACTAGAGCGACGATACGCAATATTGAGTGGTCTTACCGCATATTATATCCAACGCGGCTCGTTTAGCATAAGGAACAATGTCGAATCCTGGTTTATCGACTTCCTGATTTAGGCACGAGATTAATATTTGGGCTTCTCTGATTGCCGTCTTCAAATATACTTCCAGAAGACCACTGTGGAAGGTTGGTGTTAGCAGTTTCCTGCGAAAATGCCATTTCTCACCTAGAACATTTAATTTTTCATTCTTTTTCTCTCTTGCGAAAGGTTAAAGAAATTAATCAAAAGGGTTTAAATTAAGAGTCGTGACGAGAAAATGGTTAATGTAGTACTCCAGGATAGCAAAAAGATAGCAGGTAGCATAAACCTGGAAAATTTGATCGAACAACAAACAAAAATGCAGAGATACATTTCATTAACTTAACAAGTTAACTTAGCTTTTTATAGTTTCGAGGTGCGAACAAATATTTTTTTGCAAATATGGTAAAGAATTTTCAGTCGGTCAAAATGATAGCACACGCTGTTCAAAGGTGAAAATTTACTCGTGTTTATCAAAGATTGCCATGTTAATATTTCGTATAGCTTCCTTTATTTTTTACAACCGCTACCATTCTGATTTGTAACGATTTAAATAGCATTTCGATTTCACTTTGACCTATTTTTTCCCATTTGTGGGCAATGCAGTTTTTCAAGTTATCTAATATTCTGAAATTGCCGTCCATCTTCGTAAAGTCTTCTTACGAGCATATGCCAACGATTTTCTATTATATTTAGGTCAATTGATCTTGTTGGCCATTCTAAAACATCGATGTTTTTCTCCAGGAATTACTTCTTTATCGACCGTGTATCACGGACCGCGGTATTATCGTTTTGGTGTACAAAGTTATCCCCCGCGATATGCACTGCACGTAGTTGTATTTGTTCGCCAATCAAATCGGTAAACTTTTTAGTATTCACTTTTCTCGGAATAAAAACAATTTCCGTCTTCTCGTAATACCAATAATAACGTCAACACACAACTGCCACACAACTGCGCTTGCACCATCAATTTGTTGGCAACTTGTAATTTTTCCTCCTTCTGTAAATCATGGTAATAATACTTCCACCTATTTGGGCCGTCTAAATTAAACTTCTTTACACCCGTGAAAATAACATTCCTCCACTTTTGCAGCCACTTTGAATGCTTCTCGGCAAATCTCAGCCGTTGCTTCTTGTATGCATCTGTTAACTGCGGCTTTGTCTTCATTTTCTTGCGTTTAAAATATTTACTGTCTTGTAAAAAATTACTATTTACGGTATTTACTTCAGTTTCCTCGACAATCTTCCTAGCACTTTCCTCTGAAGTCATAGCTACTCTTAAAATCGCTCTTCTTTCGTTGTACGTTATTACGGTCCCGTACTTCTTCGTTTTGCTTAGTTTTCCGGATCTTTTAAGAAACGAGTCACTGCTTTCCAGCTACTCTCGATAATCTTCGCAATTTTTGAAACAGAATATTTCTCTTTGCAAATAATTTCCTTTTCCGCATCCGTCAATCTTTCTCCGCGACTCGGAGTATCCGATTACCAGAACAAGTAGATGCAATAAATCTGACCGTATCAGTGGTTCATATACAACTGGTAACGAGAACAGCGTATGTTCTTTTTTTCTGTCTGGAGAATCGTCATACGTTTTTGTATATAGACCGATGTAATCGCAGAAAGAAGAAAATATGTTTACACTTAAAATCTATTAGTATGAATTTGTATCGCCCGTGTGACGAAGCGCATACGAGAAATATCGCGTTCGTAAGCGAATACTATCAAAATTTACAACTTTTCTCTCGTCCCGGCAGATACGGGAAACTTAATGGAAGGCTAGCTTACATTTCAATCCTCTGGCGATAAGATGTCGAACTACTGAAAATAGGTCTTTCGGTCTTCTTGTTCGTTTATTTAAATCGGCCGATTCACTTACATTACAAATATTAAGTGGTAGCTTTTAGTAATTTTGAAGTTTTTTTGGTGGAATTAAAAATATGCCATTTGAAATTTATGGGCATCTGTCGCTATCAATGCCAAGCAGCGATATACAAGTGTACGTGCATATTTTAATCGATTTTTTTTTTTTTTTTTAGTTGATCACGAGATAAAATTCTATTCTCGGAATCTAGATTCTTAATTCATTTTTGTGAGTTTGAAAAACACGAATTTGATTAAAAAAGAGCTGTTGTTGCGTCGTTCGACGTTTCTTCGACCTAATCAATTTTTCGCGTTCACGCAATTTCGCTTCGGGTGTTGGTTAAAAATTCTGAGAAATAGTTTGTTCGAGGTACCGTAGAATATAAAAAATATTCAGATAGCAGCACGTTATAAAGAAGTCGAGCGGAGTTCGTTCGTCACACAAATTTTTGCTACTGGTTGTCTGGCTGGCAATCTGCCGAAATTTTTCAACCGAAAAAATGCTGCCATGCAACGGTTAAATGTAGCCTCGAGAAATTAGTGGCCGGCCAAGTAGATCGGGCTGATTCGATCTACCTGTAGATCTTCTTTTTTTTCATCGCTTTCGATCGTATCGTTTCTTCTTCGCGTGAACCTTTGGGCGTAGGTAGGTTCGACATGTGTGAGTTTTTTCATTCTTGCGAACATACAACGTGCTATGGTACTCGACTAGATGCGAAATACTGTTATTCGACGGTCGAGTCGCTAATTATTATTTGGCCTGGTCTTTCGACCAATTTTTCTTGACTCTAAATTGAAATTAGGAAAATACGATCGGACGAGAAACGACGAGAAGAGCGAAGCAGGATTAAATGGACGCGAAATAGAAACTTAGGGATCGTATTAATGGTTCCTCGTAGTACTCACCAGTGCTTGTTACCAAACCGGAACCAAGCCAAGGTCGTAAGTATCCATACTCCAAGCTTTTATCGATGTGAACGCTACTGCTTAGCAGAGGCTGTATCGCCTCTGCTTTGTAGAGGAAGATAAACGGTCGCATGCCTACCCAAACCAAGTACATATCTCCTAACTCTTTTCCCCATTTCAGCATCTTTTGGAAGGCTTCTGTAACATATAAACGTCCTTTCTTTAATTCTAAACACGACGAACAAAATCTTTAATACGAGTTTTTATCGGAGGTAATTGGTTGCGACCTTTCGTTATCGACGAACTAATATCGAATTTCGCTCGGTAATTTGTAAATGTAATGCACAAAGATAAGTTATCGGTTGAAAGTTTGATCAATGCGATTGGTATACAGTTCGGAAGATAAACAGGCAAGATATATGTTTCACACGATATTGAACGGCGTCGTATTGCTTCTTCGACTCGCCAAATAGCGAAGGAACGTCGAACGGACACATCCTCCGGGGAGAAGGGTAGATTCTCGCGTAAAATTTTTTTTTTTTTTTTGGAGCTAACTACTAGTTGTATAGGATTAGACGGATTTCCGACACGCAGATATAATCTTGAAGTACAAATATAATTTTTTTTATTTCAACTACAGTTACATTGCATAATATAATAATGCTACACACTGCTACACCGGATGTTCCCTATGTTTCTAGTGAAATTCATTCAGCGATGTTTCAATCGAGCCAGGGAGCGGGGAGAATACTAAAGAAGACTCGATAAACAGACCTTTGCTCGCATCGGATTCTCTAATATCGAGTTTCAAAAAAAATTGCAAGTTATACGCAGTTTTTGATCTTTGTCTCGAATCCTCGGGCGACGGATTCCGCTCGCATAATCGTACGACTATTCGACCTTGTTTTCGAGTTACAGCGAGTTTTTCCTTTATCAAACTAAATCTGCATAGCTTCACATTTTAATAGTGCGACATTTATTTATTTATGCGTGAGATACTAAGACGAAGAATTAGAATACAAGGTTCAATGTCAGATACTGCGTTCTGCTTGTAAATAAGGTAAATCGCATTAGCTCAATTGCTTCCTTCTATCTCCTCCTCCTGCCCTGTGTAGGATTATTTCTTAACGTAAAACTCGCTGTGACTCGAAAACAAAGTGAAACGGCGAAGTCTTTACAGCAGACGCGTATTACGCGAGAGAAACTGTAGGGACTTTGAAGCTCTGATCGGAGAACTGCACTGGAGACGCGGGAACGAAGGGCCTGCGATATAGAAGAATTATTAAGAAACGTGGAAAGAAGAAGAAGGAGACAGTTCGTACAACAGAGTAACAAAAGAAAGAAGAGATTGACGGAGGTCTCGAAGGAAATATTCTTATTTGAAACGAGGTGGAAGTCAAAAGTGTCGCAGTTTTGTAAGATCGTCGATGTCTCCATGTGATTTGTAGCGGTCGTTGACCCCAGACATCGTTCGTACAGAAACAAACTTTTTACAGTAATCATCGTGGCCAATCAAGTTATTGTCGTATCTCTAGGCTCGTTCCAGCCTCGTGGCGCGAATTACCTACTTGTTAAGAAGACGATGCACAGCGTTTGAGAACGATCGTTCGATCCGGAAAAAGTTATAATATGTTCGCCGTTCTCTATTATTTCATTCTTCCTCCGAGTTTCTATATCCTTAACGATCCATAACTACCTATAGAAATCGTTTAAATAAGATAGTACGTATGTACAGGGTGTGTCATAAAAGATGCGCTATCATTTTTACATCTTACATAGGACATCGGCCAAATGATTTTCACCGCTTTACAAATTTTAGAGAACCGACACAAATATACCACGATGGAAAACGGTAAAATATCGCGAAACGTACCTAGACGAGAGGCTGACACGGGGACACCACGTCTAAAGGAAGAATAGAATAAATGAAAATAACAAGAAGACAATCCTATCTAAATCCTGAAAACAAACTATTAATCTACAAAGTTATCAGAAAACCTATTTGGACGTACGGCATCGAATTACGAGGAACAGCGGCGTTAAAAAAAAATAGGATCAATGCAGTCGGTGATACGTGGCACACAGTCGCGAATGCTTCGCGGTATGTTCGTAACGATGACCTCGGAAAAATCCTAGGTACGAAGACAGTCGGAGAAGAAACGGGGAATGCTTTGCGAACAAGCAGCTAGTTGCTACGAATAGCCAGCAACGTGTACGCGTTAAATTTATCTGGAAGATTGCCGAAAGTACATCCGGTTAAGAGGAAAAGTCGTTTGCCAAGGAAAAAGTCTGCTTAGGTCAAGAGAGCGAGAGAGTCGGCGAATTTAATGATTTTCCGTCACAGTTTGCGAAAATTTTCTTTCGAGATTACGATAGTATCGCGCGTCGTACGAGACGTAGCCCCATCCTGCTGAAACCGTATGTTTTCCAAGTATCTAATCGACCCAATTCAGGCGGGAGCAACGTATCGGGTTGCCGATGCGTTCCAAGTTCTTAAGAACAACGTCTGGTGCAGTACGGGAGAATCGTTGGCAAAACTCTCGCCCGACTACATCGAACACCGACTCTAACGCAATCGAGTTTCTTCGAAGCGTAAGGCAGGTTCGGAAAAAACCACGGGATATAGGTAGATTTGCGGAAGAAACGTCGAAGTTAGGAGGCCAGTTGCTAGGCAAGAGGCGCGGACACTCGAATTTCCTGACTTGGCATTTTCTCGAGATGGACGAAGCGGAGAGAACGAGTAATCGACGAGTGCATATTTCGAAGGAAGAGAAAGTCAAACCTAACCCTAACCTAACCCTATGTCGCGGACATATCAGGTAGCAACAGGCCCTGAGGCGACCGCTCGTGACGTTCGAGTGCCCTGTTAACGGTTCGCAGGCAATCAAATAATAAAGCGTGCCAAATTTTAAGAAAAGAAAAAAATAGCTAAGCTGATTCGGAAAAAAACTCCGCGTCGTTAGGTTTTCCTTCGTTACGAACAGTCTTGTCGATTACTTGAACTATTTCCAAAGATTCGATGGCTTTACCGAATTAAAAACCGCTGTACGCTATTCCTTACAGATTCGATATTTTTGAAAATGTTGCAAAGAGAAGGAAAAAGATAGGTCGTTGAAAGCAGAAAGACCGGTGTTGCGATTCTAGTAAAAGAAAAGTAGCTGTACGCTGACGCTGACCGGACGTTGACCGGCAAAAATGCAACGCGAGGTCATCGAGTAGTAATGATTCGTAGCAAAAAGAACAAGCATACTCTCGTAGACCTTGACGCGAGCGAGACGCTTACGCTTTCCTTCGGATCATGGTGAATTCGAGTTATCGCCAACCGTTTTTGCTTTCTCTGGTACGCTAATGGTGTCAACGTTCGACAACGTCAACGTACTCGCTGGTCTCTACGAAATTTTATCTAAATTATGTCACACTAGGATAATGTTCCTTCGTAATTAATTCAGTATCGATGTAATACCAACTATAATTATGTGATTACACAACGAACTATTTATATTTATACATCGTGTACGGTTTACATCCGAACGAGAGTATTGTTCGTTAAACGATTTCTTAAAATCATCGCTATCGCTAAGAACTTTTTCCTTTTTCGCGCCACGTGTAATTGCATACAAGAATCGTAACGTTATTCAGGCCGCGAACGACCTCGACCCGCTTTTTTCTTCGTCTGGTTATGCGCGACAGGCTAACCATTTATCTTTAGCGTTCAGCGGACCGAGGTGGATAAATCCTCCTTTCTTTTTTCCTCTTTCTCTCTCGTGACTTTCTGTTTGTTTTGCCAGTGCACGGACGAACGTCTCGTTCACGAGCGCCTTTCCCCAACCGAATTAAAAGTCGTTTTCCAAACATCCAACTTTATCATTCACGACGACCACTTTCGATACGCGTTGAAAACGAATTATTAAACCGACGCATACGAAAAATCGTTTCTTCGAAGTTCCAACTTCGCACGCCGGTATCACCCGTTCGGTTTTCGGTAATTATTTCGATATCTCGCATTTTCATGATTTTCGAATATGTCACCGGCGCCGTGATTCTGCACGATTTTTCCCTGTTCGCGTAATCGCCGATCAGGCCACAGTTTCTGAAGTATCCGCGGAGAATTCTGCCTATACTCGTGCGCCAAATTACAAAATCTTGAATTTTTTTCAACATCAAAGAGACACCAGAACATTATCGATTACTGGCGCCTACATGGGCGATTTAAAAGATACTGATGCAGCGTCCTTCTTAGACCAATGTCACGAATGTACCATTCGATAGATCTTGGAAATTCATAATTGAGCGTAAAATTATCAGATAATTCTGGAGATAATGAAATCAATTTACGAGTAGGTATAACCATTACGTTATTATACCACGTTCGTTATAATGCTCGTTTATTTAAACGAAAAAGAAATTTACCCATCCGTAACTTTGGAACAAAGAGGTTGATAATAATAAACTATTTTTTAATCCTATGTAGATATATCGGGCGTATGTAACTTTTGTAAAATTCCATTCTATATCTTCGATTTAGTTTTTCTTTTTTTTTTTTTTTTTTTCTTGTGAGAGAAGGGGCAAAGGTGAAGCGCAAAGATCTCTTTTATATAGTATTTTTAAATTATATTTTAACACATTTAGGCTAAACTTCCTTTTGGGGTAGCAAATCTTTTTTTGAATCTTCTTCGCACGATCTGATAGTGCTCGACGAGTAGACCGAGTCGAAACGAAATTCATTCGTTCAAAAATTACGCCTTGTTGAATTTTGGTATTTTTAGCCCACTCTGTCGTGTATAATTTACCCCAACCTAATCCTATCTTATGCATTGGAGATAGACTGTTAGTGACACAAGATATCGTTAGTCCCTGTTGACATTACGAACATTATCGCCGTAGTATTGACTGGGTTATTAATTCTCCGGAAGACCGAACACGTTATCCAAAATGATATTTACCAAGTCGATTGATATATCGGCCGCGATTTTTGAATTGATGTATTAACGGAGTCAAAACTGTTACGTTTAAGACTATTTGCCATATCGATTCGTATATTGATTACGACCGTTAAACCAATGGATTTCTAAGCTGAGAATCGTCATACAGAATGTGTTATACACGTGGAACCTACTCGAGGAGTGCACGGAAGGTACAAGAGCAATGACAAAGGTTCGTACTTCGTTTCGAATTATTATCGGTGGAATTTTTGAAAAATTGCAAAATTCTTCAACACGCTGGCTACAAGTTCGTACGAAGGTAAACTGTTGCGGACCATTGAAACAGAAAAATGGCAATAACTTTGAAAGAAGGTCGGACGGGACACGTGTCGACGCGAAACTTTTTCATTGCTTTCCTGCCTCGTGTCCACTCCTCGAGTAGGTTCCACATGTTATGACACACGTTATATTTCGTCCTTATTCACCAAATACTATCGGAAGATTAAAAAAAGAGCGGCGCCCTGGAGCGAAGTTTAACCGCAAACTCTTGCAACGCGTAATTCTTGAACCGATGGATTCCGATACTTTGAACCGTTATATTTCGTCGTCTATATTTATCGATTGCTATCGGATCGTGCAATAAAGGTTTTAAAAAAGAAGCGGCGTCGCAAAACAAAGTTGACGATGTTATAAAATAACTGATATTCGTTCGATGCACCAAAACATCCGTATGGTTAACATTCTCGCTACACTATTTTACTATATATTAATAATTATATTAATATTATATTAATATTATATTAATATTATAAAATTATATATTAATATTATATATATATATAATGTTAATATAGAGAATGTTAATATAGCAATAGTAAGCAATGTATGTGTCTATCTATGAAATCCTTCACTTTGTTACTAT
Organism: Bombus fervidus; assembly: GCF_041682495.2. Classification (NCBI taxonomy): domain Eukaryota; kingdom Metazoa; phylum Arthropoda; class Insecta; order Hymenoptera; family Apidae; genus Bombus; species Bombus fervidus. The sequence goes on along the minus strand of NC_091534.1, from coordinate 8,171,768 downwards.
AAATCGTACGTATTTACAGTGAGATAATTCCCGATATCGCATTTATATATTTAGATGCTCTCTTTTAATCTGTCTTATGAAAATAAGTGTATTATTCGAAGATAAGGTTCGGTAAGTTCGCCGTTGATGACCATTCGTTTCTGCATCGTGTTACACGAAACTACGTAATCGGAATCTGCCGCATATTTACCAGAGGTATCAAGTGCACCGCTGTACTGTACCAGTAGCGCACCAGCATCGCGCAATTTAGCTTTCACCGGTGTAAATTACACGTTTACCTGTTGTTACACGACACCGAAATACCGACCGCGAGTGTCTCTGCTCTCGATATCGGTGCATCTGCCTGTATGGTCAATGGCGCGAATTCCTTTGATGTCGAGGTTATCGCAATCTTGTACAAACTTGGAAATAACAGTAAGTAAATACGCGAGAACGCAGAATTATTACGTACGTGGTCGAATCTGTCGGATATCTCCGATATCTTGTATTTTTTCGGAATATTTGCCAATGCGATATATTCGTCATATAATTTTTATCAACGTGACGATCTACTTGTTGCAAAAATGCTTGAATTATGGAATTTTCTAAGCTTCGTACTTCGAACAAATACGCAACAACTAACGAAAACATGTTACGCCAAATACGGTGTGTATCGTAACGCGGTAATCATGCACACGAGTGTACATATATAACGATATGTACACATAGCTATGCTGCAACAGTTACGCTACCTGCTGAATTATTTTATACGAATTTACGTTTTTGAGAGCATTATAGTATTATTGGATGCACTATACTTTGGATATTTTATACGCTTCTTGTTACGTTCGTTTTTGCTCGTTTCTCCTATAGATTCATAGATATCTACTACCTACGGTCTTGTGACATCGAAACAGGTTATTGCAATTGTATCGTACTCCCTAAAACGTCAACTCACATAACGCTTAATTCAATTGCCTCACAATTTTTTCACAAACTATCTGCGACAGAATAATTTATTACTTTAGCGGGACAAATGAAAAATGTCAGAGCAGATTATATTAGACGGTGGTGAATTGTGAAAACGAATTTTTTCGGGGTAATCTATATCACGAATGCCATTTGAACCATAATCTACAATTTACGCAATGTGTTTACTCGACTTTATATAGCAACGGATTAAAAAACGACAAATATGAAATCGTGAGAAAAAAGATCGTGTAATTTGGCATTTTCATACTTTGTAGCTAAAAACGAATTTCTTAAATTTATAGACGCGTAAGGTATATTTGTAGCGCGGAAACGATGAGACGAGGGCTAGATTTCTCTTCGAAAAAAATATTCTTCCAACAATTTCTTCCGCGTGACATTAATTTTTTAACTAACAATAAAATAAACGGTTTCGTAAAATTAATCTTGTGTAGGAATATTACCAGTCTGATTAGGTTAGGCTGAGAGTCGAATCATATATAGATAATATATACGAAATAAAATGCGAATAAAAATCGTATCGTTTAAGAAATTGTAAAAAAGTCTATACCTTATGCTACGAATAGCCTAAGTGGACGGTGTCTCAGAAAACATATCGCTTACCTTCCGGACTGCAACATAATTGATACGCGTTCCCAATGATGGGCAAAGCAGGCGGGTATGGCACTTTTCTTAGGGCATACAGAAATTTCCCTCGTCGGACCACCAATAGCAGAACGATTAACATCAAGCACATGGACAAAGTTAACGTCAACCACGATCCTCCTATGACGATCATCGAGAGAGACATTCCAAACGAGTACGACGAATCTGCTAAGGAGATTTCTCAATGGCAAAGATAGATACTGGCGTGCTCGTGTAGAAGTGCGGAAAATCGTTGTGCGAAGGATGATGAATCTTGAGAGAGGGAGAAAAGATAAGAAGAAGAGGGGCGGAGAAGGTGAGAGTGAGGGTCGAGCTACCCCCTAGGATCCACTTTGACGAACTAAGCGGCAGTCGTCGAGGCAATCACAATACGGCGAAAGAATGGCGAAGAAGAGGAAGAAGCGGAGGAAGAGAGGCTGCCCCGGTCGCGTGCAACGCGTGTCATGGAATGACTCCCTGTCGGTTATGCGTGGTCGTACGAAAGAGTCGCCCTTATATACTACTGAATGCTCTGTGTACTACTACTACATCAGCGGCCAGTGGCTAACTCCTCCACCAATAGAAACAAACACGTGAGACGTGCACGTATGTGTATATGCGAAGCGTCGACTGACTCTACGTACAAAGGTAGAGCCCCCATTTCTTTGTACGTGTGTCACAATGAAAATGTACAAAATTTACATTTGCACGGAATATCGATTCATACGTCGCATGAATTTTCCGATGGTACACACGTACCATATTCCAGCCTCTTCGATCGTGCGATTCATACTTATGCGCAACGATTTGCAGGGACAATACGAACGGTCAGTTATCCTAGTGAAAATCGAGTTTCGTGAATACTTGTACGTTCTCTGCATCGTCCACGTTGTCCACGTTTGTTATGTGCACACGTATAAATAATACATGCGAATAGCAACAATGTGAAAGATACGCGAGAGATTACCAACGATTCGAACGCTATCGGTTCAAATCACGTTTACATTCAAGGATTTCTCAGCGAAATAACTCGTCGCATACGGTGATCTACTTTTTAATCGTTTTGTTCGAGAAGGCGACGCTAATACTTGGTCCGACAAACGATGGACGAAGACCTTTATATAATATACTTTGTAAATTGTGTCACTCTCTAGTGTTTCTTTAGTCCTAATCGCTTAACTAACCTAATTATATATTGCAGCATTAAAAATAAAATACGAGAAAATTTCGTCTTGACGCGAGTTCTCGGCTTAATTTTAGATTAAATCCTTTTTTTTTTTTAAAGCCGAAGAATCGAAATACCAAAATTTAAGGATCGCCGCGAGGTTGGAAAAATCTAAAAAGGAAAGCAAAGTTGGTTCCGGATCGCACTCGAAATAGGCCTATTAATTCTCTTGATAATTATTATTAAACGCATTCTTATGCAAGTTCGTGTTCCCTAGAATATAATTAAAAAAGTACAGACTTGGTAGAAAACTGTATTACGATTTAAAAATTAATGTCTTGTATATTTTGACATATCATACGTATTCTGCGTTCAAATTTCCTATAAATGCATAAAAATTCGCGCTCTACTTATCATCGAAGACGAAACATTTACCTTTGTGATCTGGAACGTATCCATTAATATCGTAAATATACATAATGCAATACAGGAAAGAAAGCTACTGTTTTCATGAGAAGAAAGTTATTATTTTGCTGCGAAATGATTTTAAGAATTCTGGATGAAGTACATAGATATGTAGTGCATCTCTAACGATCCTTCCATGAGCACGACTAAATACAATCGAACGTTTAATCTTCGCTAAACGAATTGCCACTTTCGCTGCTAATGTTCGTTTCATCGTAGTCGTTACCTTTGATGGACACAAAATTTTCGTGGAGAATTCCAAACTACTGACAACGGTCTTTCTCTAAGAAGATATTTTAATCGGTGGCAATGTTGCACTTTCGATTTCGACTCCCTTTGCATCTCTTTCGAAATCATCTACTTGTACAGGCAAATGATCCATTCACTGACAATAACGAGTCTGATTTGATCAAGCACATGCCAAATTACGAACATTGTTAGGCGCGAACCGAAAGAATCCGACGATCGAACAAAGGCTAAGTTCAGATAAACAACGAAGAGAGAAGCGATGCACGTGAGATGTATAAAAATGTGATTGAAAAAAGGACGTAAAAACGCGAACGAGATACAAGGTGCTTCGAGTAAACGAATTTCGAACGAATGCTGAGCTATCGTTGAGAACACGAGCAAGACCGGTCGATAGGAGTACCGGTCGTAAGGAGTTTCTATCTGAACGATCGCCAGGCTATAAGGATCGATAATGATTGATTACATAATTTGATAGTCGATGTATTTCGCACGAACGTACCCGTAGATAATTCTCGCGCGTTCTAGCTTTTTATTCCTAATATTCTCGACAGGTTTTTCGCTAACGAGTGGACTGCGATTTCTTATACTATATTTCTATACAAATTTATGTTTCTATAAGCGTAACTAACGCAGAATGTACATAGAAATTATACATCTTATATATACATATTTATACGCGTTCGGTAGACTTTTAAATTTTACGTACGCGAATGCATAAACATTTACGGTCTTGCAATGAGCGAACGATTGAAAATTTCTTGTCGATTTTCTTTCGATAAAATACAAATTAGGTTTTCATCGCATTGTACAAGTATGAAAATATTTAATATAGATGGATGTAGTTATTTTCTACAGTTGTATATGGTTATATGTCATTAGATACAGTAAAACTACATTTTTCGATCGGGGGACAAGCGTGTCGGATAACGAGACTAGACGTATCGAATAAAGCTGAGTCTACAATGACAGACAAGTGTCCGCAGACACGTGTCACGGTTAATCAGAATCTGCCTTTCTGCGGATTTTCTACGAAAGACAGATGTTGATTGGCTACAACACGTGTCCGTGGACAATTGTCTGTCGATGTAGACTTAGCTTAACTGGACAAATCGGATAATAATAATTCGCTAGTTCTCCCTTCTTTCGTTATTCATCATTCGTATAATCGGAGTTAATTTTTATATAAATAGATTCTACCAAGTTGAAATTTGTAAATACAGTACAGCTTCCCTTATCTTCTCTTCGCCTGTCACATAAGTCACGTAATTCTTTCAACATAAGTAACTGTATAAAGTCACGTTCTTTTTGTACTTGGAATCACCGAAGCTTTTTTTTTTCGAATGCCGCGAATGTCTCGGAATGAAAAGGCATCTCTCCATTGCCACTTTCGTTTGCTGTTTCCATTCGTATAAAATCGTCATTATTATCGTCTTTATCGCAACAAACCCATTTCATCGGTATATTTAAGGTTTTTCTACTGACGCCAACATCCGAGCGATCTACATGCTTCGGATAATGTTCAATTAATTATCGTGTTTTTGATTTTTAATGTCTGTGATCGTGAATTTGCATCACTCTCGATTTCTTTAATCGTTATTTTGTTCCGATGGTTGGAACGCTATTATTACTAGTTAGAATTACTAGTTTCATACTAAATTGTGATAATGAGAATTCACTCGATCGAATAGAGGAAAGAACGCATTGTATGTGAACGCTAATAAGATCTGTAGATATTAGATAGATAGACGGAAAAGGGTCTAAAGGAAAGTTGGGGAAAATCTTTGTTCGTATAAACGATACGGAGCATGGCCTGTAGTCGATGACAAAAGATGAGAAACATATTCGGTAAATCGGGCATTGCGATGACATCAGTTCGGATAAACGGAGTTCGGATAAATGGAGTTCTACCGTAGTTAAGGCAGTTTCGATGTGTTTGATTAATTCGATTGTGTCTCTTTGGTAGCTATTGAAACGGGAACGTGTAGGAAGCCAAGGACAATTAACGGAGAACGCCATTAATTTTTTGTTCCCCTCTTCGCCGGCCGGCCTGTACAGTTAATACATTTGCAAATTTTTTGCAACACCTTTCGTTCGATCCGATGTCCGATCTATATTTGATCGATATCTGCGTGCTACTAGCTACTGGTATTTAAATTAACAGCCCGGTAATTACTTTTACATAGTATTTTATTAATTTTATCTCTGCGATTTAACCATCTATGGATACAGACGATGCAAAACGTACAGGGTGTCCCAATTTCTTTCCAATCGTCCGTATATTCTATACGTTGAGACCAGGACAATGTTGTCACATATGCCATTGGAAGAATCGTTAAAAAGTTATGGCAAAAGATTAGAATTGTAACGAACGTACGTTACTGCGTTGTAAAAGATGAATTGATCAGAAATGTTTAATCTAATAGTAAATAGGAAATATCATGTTACTTCTTTGTATCATAAATTAAATGTTTTGCCGCTGCTAATCTTGTATTTTAATTAGAATCGTAGAAGTGTTGTAATATCTTCTGACTACTTACAAGTGTAAACATTTCTTATTAACTCATATTTTATACCGTTGTAACGCACGTTCGCTACCGCTCATTTCTTATGTCCTTTTTTCTTATCGACGTAACTCTTTAACAATATGCTTCCAATAACAAATATGCTATTCCATCCTTATCACGACCTAAGAAATATATCGACAACGTTTCTTTAATATATTAGCGAAGCTAACTTTCGAGAAGCAATTGAATATTAATGCCTGCGACTGCTGATGTTGATGCGACATAACGAGTTAGATAACACTGTCAAAGATAGATGGACGATGGACTTCGGCAGATAAAAGGTAAACGATTTGCAGTTCATAGAAACTCGTCTATACGACGGCGTTGAAAAGTTTATCAGCATTTGAATGAATCGTGTCCTTCGGCTAGATGTCAATGCACATTACATCGATATGCAACGCGTAACATATGCCCCCTGCTCTTCCTTTCCATTTTCCCTTCTTTTTCTCTCGCTCTCTTCCTTCCTGAAAATAACGCGCGATTAAAAAGATCGATAACACTATCTAGTAAGCCAAATGCAGAGAGAATACGATTAGTGAGAGAGAGACGTGTAGGTGGTAGGAAAATCGAGCAAGAGAACCGAGTTGCAATAGAGACCAAAGGAATGTTATTACAACAGTTAGCCGTCTATTTATAGGCTATTGATTCTAGGCTTTACTATACCGATTATGATACAAGATCAACTTCTTGTTTCAAGAAAAACTTCAAAAATTTTATTTCTATGAGAATATGCGTCAAGGTGTAGGTTGAAGTAAACGAGGGACGTATCGAATATATGCTGTAAGGGTAATATCTTACCGACAAAGACACCTCATAACTCAGAAACTAACCCTAGAAACTAATGCGTTTTTGGACCCATGTTCGTCGAGACCTTTTCCCTTCTTTCGATAAATACTACCATACACCTCGAGTTTTTCCTAACCTTTTTCTACGCCCTTTTTGTATATAACTACCTGAAAGGCTGATTTTTATTCCCGATTGATTCTGTTGCAACGTTTAGCCGGAAACGAAAGGAACTATACAGAACTATTCAAAAAGTTGAAGCTTACTTCGATGCAAGGAACAATGCACTGTGACAATGAATAGAAAGCGAGCCGGTTCGTCGAACTTGTCATCGAGGAACACGTGCTATGAGAACGATAAGACGTGCATTTTTCAACGCGATAACGTCCAGCGTGTGCAGGATTTGTGAATATTATTCTTTAGCGTTATTGAAATTCGTATAACCTTATCGAGCCTAACCTAACCTGACGCGAATCGTACTATACACTGTAGACAACCTCTCTGCACTATAATTCGCGCGACATCTTTCTCGTTGAGCCAATTTCGCTCGTCATGTCGAATATAGGGAAACAACGAATGTTGGGCTGAATTAGACCACAAGAAGAATCGAAGAATCCTACGGAATTATAGGAAAAGCAGAAACTAACGATCGTCGCACGTTAGCACGGTGGCAGTGATTCGCAGATTAGTTACGACTTGTACTAGTCTGTTATTATATACCTATTAGGTTATAAAGTAGCAAGTATTTGATACTACAAGTTACCATGCGAAAATTTATATGCGTACTCAAAGAAGCATTCGTACGTTTCTAGAACCTTTATGTATTCGGTATTTTATCTTTTTCCCTTTCATTTTTCTCCTTTCTCCTACGTATCGTTTACGAATAAAACACATACTCTGTATGTACATGGTGTTCGCGATTTAAATGTCAAAACTTCGGAATGGTGTAGCAATGCATCAAATATGAGCAGAGCAATGTCAAAGTGCAATTAGGACGGTCATTGTTCTATGCAACATAGCAATTATGTGGTTAGGTGTAATCAGACGCAGGCTAAGACTCAAAGTTTTATCGGGGAGGTAAATACGAGAACTTTTTTGTTCCTTTCGCCGAGATTTTCTCCGAGCGAGCGAATCTATAAACGATCATTTTCTTAGTTCATCGGTACCTTTCACGCTGCCAAAATGTTGACGTTTAAATCGAGGACACCCCGTATAAAGGGCTTTTGCTATATGCATATACGCGTCGTCGCGTCCTCTCGTAACACGTCAGTTCCACGTGCCTGACCTCAGCTCCCTGATCTTCCGCGAGTTAGCAAACAAGTGACCTTCCATATTACGTAATACGGCGCATTTCCACGTGTAACGCGATCTACTCGGAAAACTCCAATTGTCTGCACGTGGAGGAGAATCCCGTTCTATTCTACGATGGACAATATATCTTCGGTAATCACCACGAATCTATTTGCATTTATCTTGCCAGCGACGCCTCCTATTACACACTATTATTACACATACATATGTATGTATATTATAACCAGTACGCCAACGTCTCTTAGTACTCTGGTTTTTTACCGTTCTGCATCTGACAAACGCAACTGCGTTTTACGACTTCTTCGACTAATCTTTTTCTTACTCTATTACCTCTACTTTATCTTCTCTTCGTCGTCGTTGTTTTCCTCTTCGACAAATGTTTCCACTATGAGCTGTGCTACCAGCCAAAATAATACAGCTTTCAGATTTTTTGCTTCCACTATTGTACCAAGAATTTGCAGCTGTTTTAATCTTACGAGATTAATATGTTTATTCTTGTATGTGCGTAATATGGTTATTAATGTATTTAAATATACATTAGATGTTTGTTAGTAGCTCTGGCGTTAAAAATGACAGTTATTTATTACATAGAATTGTTAGCAGAGTTTTATCATTCAAACCGTGCAATGGATTCTGAAAATCGCTTAAATCTTACAAAACGCTCTAGCATGTCGTTTAAACTATTAAATTTTCTTCATTAAGACTTTGTATCTTATACGGTTACAGTCGTTTTGAGATTATTCGACAAGTCCTCTTATCTTTGAAGTATTCGAGTACATGCAATAATTAATATTATGCAATATGCGTGTTTTTTAAAATGTTAACATGTTAACAACATGTACATATTGTTAATACTTTTGTTGCGATGGAATTTAGCATACCTTTATCAATCGATTATACAAACTTTAAAATTTAAAATATCATTAATTACTATGTAAATTTGTATTTAAAAGTTGCCAATCTATCCCTCAGTTATGTTAGTTCATAAATTGTATTGTAATATATTGACTGATTACCATGTAAATTTGTACTAAAAAAATTGTTAATCTATTCTTAAATTATGTGAACATGATAATCCGTCAATTTTATTGTAATATAATACTTGTTATTGGTCACGTGTCCTTAATATAATCGACAGACTCGAGTATCGCGTTCGAGGAGTCAAGTAAAACGCTGAAATTAAAATGATTTCACAAGTCGAACGACATAATCAATTTCCATAAACGGATCAATTGCTGAGATATCAGTCCGACAGTTTGCGTAACTAAATTGGCATACAGTATAACAGAGAGTTTCAATTAATGTGGTTTATTTTCGGCCGCTTTCGTCGGGTCGTACGAATTCCACGAACGGTTGCATTCATTAAACCGCCGTACGAACTGAATGTGCCACCTATAATCAGTGGTTCACGTGGCTGAAACTTACAAGGACGAAGACCCGATTCGTTTCGGTTACACCAGACTGGTCTGGTACGCGGTCCGTTCACGGGTTTCTTCGTACGAGAAAAATATCGATGATGCATACTAAAGTTATGTCATCTCGCTCATCTAACGTGTTATCCGTGGCAAGTGTTTGCAGAAAATGTGCATACGGTTGTAGACTCATTTTTCCGACTATTCCGTCAAACTGTATCGATCAATAATCGTACCGATCGTTATGGCGTTACGATCTATTGAAAGTAGGAGAAAGTATTTTCGATCAGATTGCGGATAGTTCTAGAAAGTTACCGTAAACGTATCATAGATGGCGGTTGAACGTTAGGAGTACACGTGGAACAAAGTTCTGCCGAATCGATTTATTTTTGCGTTCATTGACACGCGCGATTCAGCAGCATCGACCGATTTGGATAAACTTGAAATTTGAATTCGATTTTGATATCGTAGCCAAGTTGGTAACACGCGAAGGGTAGAGGGAAAAAGCGCGAATGCCAATTGTAATGAATTTTGAGGTTAACATTTTTTCGTATTCTTCCGTATGCGTTCTTCGTCGCTGTATCGCGTTGCGAATTAAAATTTTCTCACTAAAAGTTTAATGTGTTACGTATTGGCAAAAGCTATAAGTGAATATAATGCAGAACAGAATGGAGAATAAAACGATATTTTATTTTTATAATGATATTTGAGAAAATATGAAGTCGTGGCATTATGATATCAAAAAATAAATTTTCGTTTTCTAAAATTTGACATTCCCCATTTCTCTTGTAAATTTTCCGCGCGTCGACCGTTCTCAAATTTTTCTGGATCATTGCTCGAGGAGTCCTCGATAGAAAATGAAAAACGAGGCTATAGGAGGATTATAGGATGAGTACACGTGGGATGACAAGATCAGCCAGAATGTGAAGGTGAAATATATGTATAATGAATATCTGCTACGCATTGATTGCACATAATACGTGCTTGAATTTTTCAATGCACATTATTATTCGATTCTGCCAAACGAAAATAAGATTCGGTGTGTCAAATGTTTTGAAAATTATTTAAAATCGCATTTTCAAGACTCATTTCGCGGGTTTCAGGATTCTGACAAATGTGTAAAGAAAACGAGGCAAATAGTACACGAAGGAATGGAAAAATGGCAGGAGAAACAAAAAGAGAAAGACCGTTTCATGGATTTATCTAGAAAGAGTCGAAGGAGGGACGGATTGGAATTTCTTTGGAGTTTCTGGCGTCGAGGGTTGTTGCCCTGAAATGGTCGGCACGTGTAACCCTCCGGCGTCCTTGAGGTCTTTAGATGTCCGCTAAGAACATAGGAGATTCTCACGATCCTTCCTAATTCGTTAGGTAGAGTCCTCTAGTATGTACGGAGTCCTTCTAGAATAGTCTGCTAGGGTAGATCGTACTCAGGATACGCGTAAACTAGTCGTATAGACGTTCGACGAGTCATCTTGCTAACATTTAGGAAATTTTTTAGCTTCTCCTTAATAGATAAGAAAAGAAATAGCTATAATCCCATTGTCTATTATAATATTAGGTATATATCAACAAAGTATACTGGGATGTAGAAATATTATAGATCAGTTATAATAATATATATAATAAGTTAATGTCGTGATCCAATTGTTGTCGCTGTATCTGCTTAAAATATTATTTCAACAACAAAAACGTTATACAATTAACTAGAAAATAGATATTGAAAATTAATTCAATAGAAAATGTTAGTAAAAAAGATCATAATAATATTTCTTTTTCATTCGTCCATTTTTTCCAGTCTCGAATCTGATTTATTCGTAATTTATATACCGATTAGCTGTAAATTATTTATCTTTATGTAAAATAATTGATACACATTACACTATAGACCACTGTAATACCCTGGGTTAAAAGGTTAAGGAAAGTTGAAATGTTAATATTTATAAGTCGATAAAAGTGTAAGATACTACGGGAAGGAGAAAAGATTATCTCTCTGTCTGGCCTTAATGTCTCGTCATTGAATTTGCTTTCTCGATGAAATTGATACGTTATCGCTTCTATGGCCCTTAATGATACATCGATAATGGCATAACGCCTACTATCGTTCTTCAAACGATTTCAATTGCTGTTTATTCTCCCGCGCAAAAACAACAAATATTTATATTCGATACATTTTTTTTCACACATTTCTGTTGTATTTTTAACGTATGTCAAAGAGAAATTTTCCTTAATAAAGATAACGTATTTGTTATTTCGTTCGTAATGTAGTTAATACACAACATGTGATAATATAATTATGGAAGAAAGAATTGTTTTATTTTTCGAACGATGCAAACGTTGTTAAGCTGAAAAACATCTGTGATATCTAATAAGACGAAAAAGGTTAGGATATGTAAATCTGGCGTTTTAAAAGATGGGAGAAAGGTATCCGACTATAGCGTAGAATAAGGAATGACTGTAAAAAGAGAAAGTACGAATATCGAATATCCATAAACGTTTCTTAGCGTTTGCGCGAACGAAATTTCGTTCCGATTGTTTCATAATTTATAATATGTAATCTGTCATTTGCATACTAAATTCACCATTAATGTTTATTAGCAATAATAATAGCATTGTATTATTCATGCAGTAGTAAATCAGTCATAATAATCTACTAATTATAAGTACATAATATTACATATACTATTACTACTATTTAATAGGTAATATTTAATAGGATTAGGTAATATCGTAATATAAATAATATTAAAAATACTGTAACACGAATTGGACTCGGTTCAACTCGATACAAGTGTGAGCACGTGCGAGCGACAGTGGGACTGGTGTGATCAAGGAAATTAGAAAATTAACGTACATATATTAAAAGATACAGAATAAGAGATATCGTAAGAGTAATAAGAAATAGCGAAATAACTTGTAGGTTAATAGGTAAGGATACAGGAAAAGAGGCAAACGGATTTCAAAAATTCGAAATATGGGTTAGCTAGCAGAGATTAGGAACCACGAGTCAAAAATATAAGAAATACTATAAGATGAATTGTTAATTCGACGAAGGGAAATACAAAGGGGCAATAGCAGAAATTGCAAAGAAACCGCAACCCGATAGAAATATGATAGAATAGCGCGATACAAAGATATGTTACAATAATAGGTACCATTTAGCAATTCCAACATTAAGTATACCGTGACGAAGAAATATATTATAGGTTGGTATAGTAAAATGGATAATAAATCACGGCAATCCTCAAAGTACAACTATATTATGCGATATGTTTCTTCGATTTTGGAATTACCGCAATATAGATGCAATATAGAAGCGATAAAAGTTCGTCTCGAACAAACCAAATTGCTATATTCTAATGGATATAAATTCATTGGATTTTTTCTGAGATTATCAACGCGTTTTCGTTAGATATTATTATTATTAGTCACGGCAATTAACTTTCGACGTTAGAACAAAGATTTCTGGTATAAGATCTTTTTACGATACGTCGATCTGAAATGCACATTCCTCTTACACGCGATTGGCGTGGCTGCGCATGTCTGACATATACGTCTGTTTACATTCTAAAGAGCCACGCGCCGGCTAGACAGCAAGGTGAAATACCTATCGTTTCAACGGGAAATACGTGACCCTCGAGACGGTTCGTTAAAATCGTCTAATCGTTCGATAAGGTTGTTTATCTAATAAAGATCGTTCTAAGACTCGAATACGACGAAAATCATTTATCGAACGAGGCTAAAAAATCTCATTAAAAAAAAAATTTAATTATCTCTTAAAAAAATGAAATTATCTCATCGGAGCAGCCAATTTCGCTTAATTTCATAAATTTCGGAAAACTTCCAAAATTCTTTATCGCTTCTGAGAATCTGACATTTTGTAATACGTATTCCGACGATGTTTGCACACGTTCCATTCCGACTTATTTTATTTATCTTATTATTTATTTGTATGTATTTCACTTATTACTTAATCGCCATCGAAAAAAATTCAATTTGCTACTATGTAAACGTACGTATACGAATTATCGTGACCATTTCACTTATCTTTGTGATGTAACATAAAAAAGAAGAAGAGGAAATACTATACACGTGTCAGAAGCTGTAACATGCTAATGAACATTGTACAGCACCCTTATCAGGGTAATAGTTTATCAAAGTAACATTAATAATATATTTATTCTGAACTTCTTTTTAATGTTTCGAAATGTATCTCTATCGCTGTAACCTTTGATTAAAAAAAAAAAAAAAAAAAGTACTTTGCGTATCATAATACACCAGAAATGGATTGTAATTTCTCATATACTTACATGTATGTGATAAACTACCGTGTATTTCATTTCTGCTGTCATTTCGTCCGATGTAATTTCCTCTTCTTCGTTTTACATCATATATTACGGTTATATAACGCTCGATATACGCGTATATCGTGTAATATTTTTGCCATTGTTTCGCGTATTTTCATAAGATAGAGTAACGATGGCGATAGAAACGACGTGGCAGAGATGGAGCCCGAGCGTTATTTAAATAAATACATACTTGTAAAGGCAGGATTTAAATAACGGCTAAATGTAATTTTGAAATAATTAACGCGCTGCGTTGAATAAATTGATTCCGTCGCGTCGATCGTTAACTACCTACGTTAGAAACACACATATTTCTTGATAGATGTCTCGCGCATAAATTCAGACACGCGTTATCCAAAGGTAACTGAAATGAAAAAGTAATTTGGTGGACTTTTCTTACGTTCTATAATATTTACGACTTACACTTAGCCATACAAAGTACAGTACTCGACTCCGATATTAAGATCTATTTGTTAGTTTATATTCGGTAGAATTACTTGAGGTATTAGCGAAATAAAAGCAATAAAGTAATCGAAATGACCGGGTATTTCCAAACCGTTGTCTTTGAACTGGTTATGTTTCGAGTGAAATTTGTTCGAATCTGAAGAAGATTACAATGTCCATTCTGGAAGCGTAGTTCGTTTCGTTATTTCAACGTTACACTAATAAAACTATACCCGTATGTAATAGGAATGGCGTGTAGGACGAAACGACTATGGCTAGTTGAACGAGCCAAAGACATCGAACATGAACATTGCGAATCAAACGCATTTCCATTAGTCGACAACGGCTATAGTCCTTGACTTTGAACACGAAAGAGACTAATCGATTGATTTATGGACGCATGTCTGTCTAGAATCGAGTAATCGACTGTTCAAAAGTCTTTTCCCGATCCGCCTGCAGTCCCACTGTCTGCTTTCGAGGAAGTGGGGGTGCACGTGTGTTCCGCAGGGCCGGCCGTTCGGTCCCCTCGACACGTGTATGACCTTGACTTTGACCTGGGCTGTTCACGAACATCTACCCCCGAGACGGAGGGTCGATGCATCTACTTCGAAAAACGTCGCCTTCTTTTTCCTAGTATTCTTTCTTTTTTTCTCTTTTTTTTTTTTTTTTTTTTTTTTTTTTTTTCAAGAAGAGGGATCACTTCCTTTACGAGGATTCCATAGCTGAAAAGGAGCGTGGGGCATACGACGTACCGTTACGTGGATGCACCACTACCGCTACGAGGCTGGGATTCGTCGGTCGAACGTTAGAATATTTCGCTTATTAGAAAGAATAATACAAAGTGACCGAGTAGCGCGTGATAATTTGTTCACGCTGTTACGTACTTGCATATACTTTTTAATTTTTTAATCGTCGGTAGAACCGTATTGCCTGTATATTTATTAATGTCAATGCTTTTTCCTTCTTAATATAAAGTCGATTTAATATTTTTCTATCGAACGTGCTCTGTTTTACCACCGCGTAACGTTTTATTACTCATCGAGATCGAAAAAATAAAAAGAAGAAAAGGAAAAAGAGAAAAGAAGCAAGGATCGCGCATTTCTCCAATTACGATTTTGTAATCAACGATCCACATTACGAACTCGATATTTTATTTTTTCAAGCGCAAACGATGAGAACGGTTATTTAAGTCTCGCAGTTTCGAAACAAACGATAAATCGCCGTTTAATGGGAGCGTGCAAACTTCAAGGGAAAATCGGTAATAAATATAATTGCGCTTATTATCGACGGGAAAAAGAATACACGATTGACCTCAAACCTCGTTCGATATTATCGGATACTATTCAAACAGTTTTCTCTGTTCTTCTGCACTCCGATTTCGTTTCAGTTGCACGATAAATCTATCGAACAAAGCGTATCGTGCTTCCAACGACGAAGAATATACGTTCATAGTTGTTCCATTTACTTTGTATCGTTGTATTCTATTTACTTCGGACGTGTGTAATTTCGTAACGACGTCTTTATGGAAAGAAAAGGACGTCTCGTTAACGAGTTTAATTTCGGAGGCGTTTTATCAGCCATGCGTTAAGACTAATTGCCATACATAATTAAACGGTGTATCTGTTACAGACTCACTGACCCATTTTCGAACTGCACAAAGTCGCATGATTAAATTAACGATTACCATTAACTCATTATGCATTTATCGTTATTTACATTCTATATTTGCGTCGCTCGTTAATACGCACAAATTTTGGATTCATCCTGTATCTTTAAACTTGTTCAACTTTATATTTACATGGCACGTATTCTCGATACCTATTATGATCAAATATATATATATATATATATATCAAATTCAATCGATAAATAGCTAATTTTTAAACATAATTATAAAACTTTAGCGTTAACTATAATGGATTTTGTTGACGTTATGGTGAAGATTTTATCGACGTGGTGATTATTTGGTTGACATGGTAACGATTTTGTATATGCGATGAAGATTTAGCGCATCCTGTCGAGGTATCCTAACGTTGCACCAAAAGCAATCCTGTAACACACAGAAGAAACATTAGTTTCATTTATTTTACGATACGATACATTGAATCTAAGAGTAACTATATATAAGAGTATGATAGGATCACGACTGATGCATTTGAAAGATGCAATTGATTTATATACTTGCACATGTTGCACAACACTACTGCTTACTTTTATCCCGAGATAACGCGTGCTTTTTTAACATTACCGCCTTCTCTGTCTACGGACAAACCGTATAGTGCCATCTATCTTCGCATACTCCAAGTCACGGTTCCTTCCTTCTTTGGTAGATGGTAGCACACGGTTTGTCGCGCCATCCTGCGTTCTTCGTTACGGACAAACCGTGTGGCGCCATCTGTCCACAAAGTCTCCAAGCCACGGTTCCCTCCTTCTTTGGTAGATGGCAGCACACGGTTTGTCGCGCCATCTTGCGTTCTTCACTATGGACAAACCGTATGGCGCCATCTGTCCTCAAAGTCTCCAAGCCACGGTTCCTTCCTTCTTTGATAGATGGCAGCACACGATTTGTCGCGCCATCCTGCGTTCTTCCTTACGGACAAACCGTGTGGCGCCATCTGTCCTCAAAGTCTCCAAGCCACGGTTCCTTCATTCCTTGGTAGATGGCAGCACACGGTTTGTCGCGCCATCCTGCGTTCTTCTTTACGGACAAACCGTGTGGCGCCATCTGTCCTCAAAATCTTCAAGTCACGGTTCCTGCCTTCTTTGGTAGATGGCAGCACACGGTTTGTCGCACCATCCTGCGTTCTTCCTTACGGACAAACCGTGTGGTGCCATCTGTTCTCAGGTTCTCCAAGTCACGGTTCCGTCCTTCTTTGATAGATGGCAGCACACGGTTTGTCGCACCATCCTGTATTCTCCGTCTACGGACAAATAGAATAATTTCCAAGTTATATACTTAATTAATATAATTGTAATTAATTAATTATTATAAATTACGTTTATAAATCCGTTCACAACCCCTCTTAGAACTATATATGTATATTTAGATATTCAAGTATTAATAAGAACTTGTATTCTAAAGCTTATATTCAATGACAAGGTATGTACGAGTAATGGAGTTGTTACAAATCTCAAATACTGCGAAACGTACTGATATAATACAGTGATAACTTTACGAATTGGTAACAAAATGGAAATAGTAACGCGCGAAAGATTTCGCAACGAAAAAAGGAGTGGCTGTGCCACGTGTTCCAGTGACATCAAAGGGCCAACAGACTTCGCGTTCGTTTTTGCTTAGGAAAGTAAAAAATTAATCAAGATGGATTAATTTCTTTTAGGTATTTCTAGATATGAACGTCACAATGAATTCTTAACAATTTTAGACGTCGCGTAACTTAATAGCTTATGATGATTTCGTTCATTTTCGCTCGTTAACAATATTTTTCTTTTTTATTGTACCATGTTATGATATAAAATGATGAAAATAAATAGACAGATCTCGCAAAATTTACTTGGCAGTTGACGCTTGTTAAGCGTTCGGGAAACTTTTCAATGAAAACCGATAATCGTCGCTGCAGCAACAGGTTGCGATTAATCGATGCTCCCTGCAACTGTTTGCATGCAAAAATCGGCAATCTGCTAATTTACATTGATAAGGTAAGTCGTGATTATAGGGATTGGTGCAACAACACGCGTCGTGCAACAATTTTTCTCCGCAATAGGGATAGACCGAGCTGTCGCATAGTGGACATTTTCTGAAAAATAAAGACAATTCTTAGTGACAGAAGATCGTAACGTAAGATCGTAAGTGTAAAAACATTGGCTCAGGAGTTTTGTTTGAAATATTTTTTTAAACGTGCTGTAATTTGGGAAATTGTAATAGGAAATTAGGAAAAAATTTTTTTTTTTATATATTATCGTATAATTACAAAACCTATATACTTACGTGTTCTGAAGCGGTCTGTACGTATCGTCGATTGGGAAATTGTAATAATCGATGCTGTCTCGATACGTTTCTGTTTGTAACGACGAAGTGGGTGATAACGCCAATTTGGCCCCTTTCAGTTGGCTATCTGCCATGGCGCTTTGCTCGCCTTACCGACGTGAATTATGAAAAGAAATATAAATTATCACAAATATAAACAATTTGTTAATTATCAAATACTGATACTTTGATATTTAAATTATTACAAATTGCTGAAACAATTGTTAATTTTTTCAAACGAAAATGTTTCACAAATTGAAGGAGTATTTAGGATGAAATCGACTGCTTTATCATCTGTTGTTAATAGAATATTACCAACAATTTCCTTCGTAGATTTTATATTGAACATACTTGATAACCAACGAATGGTATAGGAAATTTGAACGAATTGAACTTTGAAACGAAACAACTATTTTTTAGCAACTAATTAGAAATCAAAAAAGTCTTCGAACTATCACGATCTTTGCGCTTTCGAGAAATACGTTGGGACAAAAGGACAATATTCTCTCATATTACGTACATTCTGTGCAATTTTACACTTTAGAAGTTCTTATAAATACACAAAAATTCACCGACTACTAATAATCTATTAGACCGATTGATAGAGTTGCGAACAATCAATGAAAGTAGATAGGTTCGATTTGAAGGAAAACTTTTCGTATCAATTCGTGGTACTTACTCGATGCGGTAGCAACGCGCGATAGTAGCATCGCAATGCCGGCGAATATCACCGTGATGATACGCATTTTTTCAATTGAAATCGTCTTGTCACACTTTCGTCTAACGCTTTCGAACACGGACAGACCGAGCCGAAGAAATAGGCGTGGATTCTACTATGATTTCTTTTTAAAACCCACGCAACGTTTATCGACACACACGCAGCTCTGCTTGCTTACGGGAGGATCGCTTAAATACGGTCGACCGGTACCCGTTACTCGTAACAGATCCAGATCTTCCTCTCTTCCTGAGCTGATACGAAAAAGAGAAGAAAACAAGGAAACGATATCGTCCGCTAAGAGAATCTTCGACGAACGTCCAGACATATCTTTGAGAATTTTCCGCGGATAATCTGCTGCAGCGTGTATTTTCTTGTTTACATTGACATTTCGATAGCGTGTCTGGAGGTGGAGAGAATTTTGAGAGAGAATAAGGACGAATCCGCGAGCGGAGGCGCGTCAAGGACACAGATCAAAGTCGAATTGCACGGATCCGGTTTAATTTCGTAATTGCCAATCGCCAAAAATAAAGACTTGCCTTCCAGAAAGCAGTTTATCCGGCATGGCGATATGTCTCTATCGATGTTCGGTGTAAACAGGGCACAGCGACGATACATTTTGTCCCGTTATTAAAATGTCGAGCGACGAGAAAGACGCTTTCGTTCCGCGTCGCTACATTCCATGTCGTAGAAAAGGAAATCTTGGATTCGTCCATACAACGAGAGTAATATTAATTGTCGCTGTTCGCCGCTGCGAGGTAATTTTCAGACGATGATCGCGTATTTCACGCATTGCGGAGGATGGGCACAAGTACGTATCAAAGTTTGGTGCAACTTGTTGCCTATGACATTCGTCTTTCATTTTTTCCAACGAGTTCATTTTATGGAAAATCATTTGTTTTACCCTCGAGAACCGATAATGTTGCAACAATTCGATTCGGTACATTTCTACATGCAATCGTTCTATGCTGACAATGTTTGCAGTTAGGCAACCATCGTTTAAGCGGTATTGCGTCACATCCGTAAGAAAAGAGGAGGATGAGGTTGAAATAGGCTCTTAGGTACACGTTTGTACATAGTTTGTTGCATTTCATCCATTAAAGTACAAATGTTGCCGTCGGACAATGTTCGTTATTTGTACAATTACGCTTTCTCATATGTACAGGTGAAGCCGCAAAAATTGTTTATCAAATTATTAGAAATTTCATTTCGTTGTCGCGTGTTAGAAACGTTTGTTGGCCTCTAAATTTCTCCCGTGCCGATGGAAAAATAATTTATTAAAATAACTCGTCCTATATAAAATATTTGGTATTAAATGTGTACTGTCAATTTTAGGTCGGCTATAAGAGCCACCTGAGCACCGTTAATATCGCCAGGAACTTTATAAAGTGTGTATTCGTCGGTGATACCGCGTCGTTCGCCAAATATTTCCCTGAAAAAAAAAAAAACACAGTTGTCAATCATATCGATGCAGGAACAGATTTTAAGAATTATGTAACTTTTCAGATAAAGTTACGCAGTTAAAGAGTATCATATCTGAAATAGGAAATAGAAGACGATTTTTCAACGAGGCAATGCCACCACAAAGAAGCGGTTTCTAGCAAGAAAAGTTTCTGAATCAAAAATAAAGAAAAACCCACCAAATATGGAATGAAACCGTAGACGAAACAAAATGAACATTGGATTTGTATGTTTTCACAGGCAAAAACTCCAGTTTAAAATTCCGTTTCTTCCAAATTTTGAAAGATTGAAAGCAGATCTTAAATTTATATAAGTTACTGTGTTATTTCACTAGTACTGTAACTTTATATTGCGATATGAAATTATAGAAACGATTTTGCCAATTTTTCTTTTAATAGCATTTCGAACATCTAAAAATAGGGTTGAGTTTATCACGGCATTTTATATTATACTCGCGGCACTGTACTTTCCCCGTGAGAAAAATGATCTTTCCTTCTCCGCTCTTTCGTTAATTATATTATAGAATTATGCTAATTTCACCTCTGTGCTCGTCTCAAACAGAAGATATTAGATTACTCGCGCTTACGCAACGACGTCTAGCTCGACAATACGTTTCACCATAATACGTAAGCGGAGAAATAGTACTTACATACAGAAGCTAAGTAGGAATGACAGCAGCATTCCCGTAGCCTCGCGTATTCAGCACAGTCTCCAGCTTGTACTTCGCATTCTTCTGGCCCCACGCGACAAGTGTGCTTCACGAAGGGGAATACCTCTGAAACAATAGGCTGATGAGTGTCGGGAACAGACTTTCGACGAATCAGAGAAACCTTATGATCAATTTAAAAGGATTATACACAGGGTGGTATCTTTCTAGTGGAATATCGCTGGGATATCTTATCAGTCATTAAGAATTAAGGATATCGAAAAGACAGTTCAAGCAATTGTATTAATAACTTTCCCCTAGCTGCAGTAGCAGAGGAGGAATTTCAAGCTCAAGTTCATTTTTTAAATAGGAAGTTACCGATTTACTCCTATTGCCAATATTTTATAATTACTGTAATTACTAATTTTAATTCTCATGCAATTATTTGTATATTTTATAATCGTCGCTCGGCCTCAGTTTGCGAGACGTGTATTCGTAAAACGTTGCCTTTTGACCATAATAACTAAAATTCGAAATTCCACGTAAGAAATACGTCGCACGTTTCACATTTTTCAGTGGACTAATACGAAACCACGTGCACGTATTCTGTTACTTTTAGCATACTCTTATTTACCGTATTGTAACTTCTGCGTAATCGAATCGGTTGATTAGAAATGGGCAAAGAAGAACGTGTGATTCATAAGACTGATCGAAATGGACTCATGTATTCGATTCGTGCACACGATGCGTGCAGCAACGCAATTTTATTGCTACTGTCGCCGTTGCCATTCGTGTACACTCGACGAGCATTTAACGACGAACACTGTGGTCAGACTATTATAACAAACGAAACGCTATAGAATTGCTTACAGTTTATACGGGAATCGTTCGCGTTGTTTACCTTGCACTTTGATTAAAGAAATTAGGTGTACAAACGAGCAATCCCAATTTTTCAATGAAACTCGAAGCTTATTTTTTAAAAGTACAGCAAATCGTTCGATCGACGTCAGTTGTTCAAGTTCAGTCAATGTACTCTACAAACTTTCTATTCTATATCTTTCTGATTTATCTTATAACTTTAAAGCAGATGGCTTAATCAGTTAGCTGCTTTTGACGAGTATACTCGTCATCGCTTACTTTTTGCCATACATTTTAGGTACTCGCTTAGGTACTTTAGGAAGCTGCGTGTGGCCCAGCATTCTCGCCCAAACGTTCTCCTTTGTCAATGCCTTGACCACTGGATCTTCTTTAAAGACATTCCATTTTTCCATGGTGGATCTATCAGTTGCCCTTAAAGTATTGGTTTAAAGTATTTGTTAAAACTGTTAGACTGAAAAATTTGGACTATTCGTTCGTACACCTAATATACAGGGTAAATCGTAACACGTGGGAGCCGCTTCAGGAATGGACAGGAGATAAAAGAACAATAGAAAAAGTTCGTATGAACGTGTGTCTCGTGTAAGTTCGATTCAAAGTTGCAGGCACTAATTCGCAACTGTTTGGCTTCGTATCCATATTCATCTGTATATTCAATGTCTATATGATATGGCTGAGGATAGCCATCTCGAGCACCTTCTACGAAGATAAGCAGTTACGGATTATCGAACCACGAAAATGCCTTTGAATGTAAGATATAAAATAATGCAACTTATATAAGATCAGATAGAGCAGCGCGTGTTTGTATGAACTTTCTTCGTTGTCTTTGTGCCTTCTGTCCAGTCCTGAAGCGGGTCCCACGTGTTACAATACACCCTGTGCAATATAAAATAACTTATCGTTTTACCTATTCGTTTATTTTTAGAATGACACACATTTTATTGTCAGTAATTCGCTACACAGTGTTTCAGGAATATAACGGTTAATTATCTTCGTCGCCGTTCGAGACACAGAAAAGCATTTAGCCGTGAAGATAACTTTTTAAATACCTATTTGCTTCTCAAAGTACTTGAAATTTACCCGTTGACTAATTTACAACGAATTTCGCCGTGCTCGATAATCTATCTTCTGGTATTTTTCCCTTTTACGTATACCTTTCTGAAGACAATATACTGCACGTGTTTCTGCAACAGACGCTTAATTGTAAATACAAATATATTTTCAAAAAAGCAAATCGATAATCGAGATATCTGCAATCTACCAATTATAAATTACCAATAAAAAGGCAATAAATATAATGACAAAAATAGACAGAAAGGGGAACCGATTTTAAGCAGACCAATTGCGCTTTCGTCCGTGTGTGCGAAGCAAGGCCATCAGAGAAACTATGCTAATTAGAAATTCGTGCAAATGGTGTTAGAGGTGAACGGCCGATAACTACGTAAAGAGTACTAAAGAGTTGAGACGATGGATGCGCGGAATACCTAAGTGTCCCTGTTAACGGCCGGTCGTTTTGCGTGAATCACCTGGTATGGATAACCACCCTGCGCGCCTCAGCACATTTAGAAGCGCGTGTCTGACAAGGATGGATCGTTACGATGAACAATCGTTACAAACGAACAACGATGATTTCCTGAACAGGTGACTGTCCTTCCGTTCAGCTGGATTCGAAGGTGTTTCACGAATTCACGCGTCGTTCTCACGCGGGGGGAACAACTGGGCCAAGTTCCGCGGGAACCTACCAACCATTCACTTCTTCGCTTATAGATTACCCATGTTTTAGCGCGTCTTATCGTTTTTGTTAAAAATTAATTATATCGTGTTACTTATATTTGCTACGTACGAAATTAACGTGCATTTCGCTCGTGTTTTCTAATTGGAATTGTACTGCAGTTATTACACGGTTGTAGCAATTGCAAGTATTACGACAATTTCAGGGTCTATTATCGTGACTCGAAAATTCCGTGAAGAGTTGCGCAATCAAACCACCAGCATTTGCACGGTCAATTCTTCACGCACGAATTGTCTGCACGCGATTGTCGTTTTTCAGACGATTACTTATATGCACGTAAATCGACGAAGGACGAACCTAAAATACGAGCAACGTAATTGAAAAAAAAAGCGAAACTGATGAGAAATCAACGTTATCGTTCCATTTTCTATATTTATTGCAACATTAAACGCAGCGTACTGTGCAATATAGAAAGTTTTGTATAGCGGCAATGCGTCACAGTAATTTTCACGATAGAAAATTGAAACAGAAACAAACCTCAGAGTCCGAATTGCGAGAATTTCTAAAAGATCCTTTCGATTTAAACATTTCATTATCGTATCGTTGTTCCGATTATTGCTATAATTATTGACTCGTTATAAAAGACTAATAAGAAAAGATCCATATCGAATATTTTGCTTTTTATCGTTGTTATAAATTTTACTCACCGTTGGAGTTGCCATCGCAACAACAGTGGTCATTTAACACGCTTCCATCTTTGCAGTAAGTCATCTCTGATCTCGTGCAGGGTTTGCATCCTGGAATAGGACCTGTGGAATTCGTCAAAATATAATATTTCTTCCATTCGATGAAATGTTTCATCTATTTGTGCCACTAAATAAAACTTCGATCTCTAAATTAATTGCAACATCTTCGTATCCGTTAATGTGGATCAAAAAATGAATATTAAAATTGAATTATAATGGAAAGCTGCTACCGCTGCTACTACTATCAAGCGAGTAATCGTGTTGTGGCGAGTTGGTAGAAGAACACAGAGCTGATAGCCTTCTACTACTATAGCTACAGTAAGGACACCATGTTCCTTGAAATAAGAAATAATAATTTTGTACGACCGATTGAGAGTTACATTTCATTATTCTCGTTTCGTAGAGCTGTTATTAAAACGGACGATAATCGCATCAAATCGAGGGAGTACGAGTGTAATTCACGTTAATTGGTGCCTCCAGGTTTTATGCAACTGCTTTGAAATTGTGTCGTTGATGTTGAACGCTATACCGACGTTATGTCACCTAAAACATTTATTATCATTTATCAAACCGACTGGATACGAATATTTTGTTTTACGTCGTTCGATGCAGAATGCTTATAAAACATCGCGAAACAAGATAAACTAAATCGCGCTTTATTGCCACAAGAATAACTTAAAATAGTCTAAATGGAATAAAACAAATGAGCGAACGCAGCGAGTAACGGGAAAATCGGTAGTTCGGCGCAAATCAAAAATGACAGAGATCTATTTATGCAAGGATAACTTCGCGGAACCATCGGAGATACAACTTTTCTTAGAATCCTGTGTATCGTTACAAATCGCCGGCTAGCTGAAATTGTCAAACAAAACCGAGTAACCTTGATTTCTATTTCCTGTCGACGATACGCGGTGCTTACGTTTGAAAAACGCAAGATCGTTCCTGTCTCTCGAGCAATTATTTTCAGATAACGATCGCATCAAGGAAGAAGGTGGCCTTTGGATCCTGACGTGCGGCAAGCGTACCGAGCCTAAATTAGGACGACGATCGTTCGAATCGATCGAATACCTTTCTTATCCGTACCGGCTGCAAAGTGGCAACACAAAGGCGAAATTAATAAAACGAGACGATTCGTCGAGTTAATTCGCGGTAGGTGGACGTGGCCCAAGTATCCGTTTAAACGGATCAAAGGGAGGTTATTCTCGGAGGAAAGATAAATAGATTTCGGTGCTTCGTAAAGATGCTTTATAGACCAGACGTTAGAATGAAGTCGGACAAGGGGCTTGGCATGTGTAACGCTTTTAGTATCGAGAGCGAAACGCGTAAATTTCCTACCAGGATAGAGCTGCAGCTTCTTCGCCTCCGTAATTGCCTCCTCGTAGAGGACCTCGTGCTCGAGGAAGTATTCCTCGTCCGGATGGTGGTTCACCACCGTGATCGACTCGAGATCACCGAGGATCAGGATCAGCGTCAGTACTCTGAATGCAGTGGTGTGGCTCATGCTAACGCCTCTTCTTCGACATCTTCGACGATGATCGAGATTCCGCTGTTCTTACACGAGTTCCGCTTTTATCTGCTGCTTGAAATTCAAACACGAAACTTGTCAAGTTCGTTGCTACACGCTTGTCTTCGAAATACGATCGAAAAGTGCTTGTAGAAAACGCTGCGAGCTTCGCGGAACGAGTCCTTCAGGAGCGAAAGAGAACTCGCGCATTCTTGTAGTCGAAATTCATGGGAAAGCAAAATATTTGTGGCCTCTTAGTCGTAAAGGAAAGAAAATAAAATGTTTCATTCATTTGGATCATTCACCTAGAATGTTTTTAGATGTCATTTAGATAGCAAAGGAAAAAATCGCGAAACAATTAACCAGCGCTCATTGGTGACTATATCTTTCTCTATAGAGGCGACGTCGTGACACCATCTTCTAGAATTACTGATATCTATTTAGTAAGGGAAATTGTACTTAAACTCTATTCTCATTCGTAGAACATTTTCCGTTAAAAGATCGAAGATTTTACATTTTCGCGTTCGCAGTGTTTCCTACCAGCACTCTTCGATTAATGTCCGTAGATTAAACATTTGGTCCTTTGGAATGTTTGTTAATCGATGTGTAACAGCGCTCGAGAGATCGTTAAATTTTAAAGCTACGAATTAATCGTACGATCGTTTCAAAATACTTGCAACGTATCCCCTCAAATTTTGTTTTTTCAGAATCGCACAGAGAAATAAGCAATTTGTGATTATTTGGGTATCTTTCGTAATATTGCTTACCGAATGTATAACGATATCTAGATTATCGAAGCTGCGAATCAATTATATAATTATTTCAATCGTTACTTGCAACATATCTCTTTTTAATCTTCTGTGGTTTTATGCTTTTAATTGCGCTCCATTGTCCACGGTTTTTATACCTTTTCTTTATTACCCAGACTTATTCCATACGCATAGTATAATGACTGTCGCAACCGGAAGTATATGCAAGATTACGGGATAAGAATACCGGTGGGACAGTACCATATGAACGATAACGATTGTCGTATTATCGTCATCCAAGGTGAGTTTTAAAAGAGTCCCTTTGTACCTAATACGAGTTTTATCAAGGTGTACATTTTAAATATTCTCCCAACTGTATAATCATTGCGTCAAGCAATTTTTTCCGCTGCGTTATTGAATAGTACGATGCTGTGAAAACATGCAAGTACGTTCAACAACATACTCCTCCTAATGAGATAATTATTAGCTAATTGGAAACTTCTATCGTCTATCTTTTATTATTAGAAAGATTATTATAAACTATAAAACGCGTCATTAAATGGACAACAATTCAGCATAAGACGCAGCTTGAGAGACAACTTAAAGGGCCAAGACCTACTGTACTAGCTAAAATGTACCAAACTGCGTAACAAACTGTAAACCTCGTTTGAGTTGCTAATAACTAGATCGCGAATGTTAATGAATTTTTATATAATAATAATAATAATAATAGTATAATATAATATCTCGTTTAGTTATCGCGAAGACACTAGGGGCCAAAATTACAGCGTAAATCGATGGCCAGGTCGTATAATTACGTTATCTTATCCTCGCATTTGTTGCTCGAGATAGGGTAGTATTTTAATGTCATAGGTTGCACAGAAAATATATGTTCCGCTCTGAAACGAATGGTTTTAATATCGATCGTACGATTCATTTCATTTCGGGAGTGATTCATCCCTCGCTACCCTCTTGTGCTCGCCAACTTGGGTCAACCTAGGTAGCAAATGCGTAAAGCGAACGATCACTATAATCATTATAATATAAATATTAGACGATATTCGTTTTATATAAACGAAGAAATAATTAATGAACCGACCATAGAAGTATTAAACCAATAAAAATGTAATGGAAACAATTCAGGCGTTTCCAAAAATTATTTATAGGTTTTGAATCTGCGTATTTTGATGCAAACAGGATGGCGATAAAATAGTCCGGTACATCTATAAACGAAAAGATTCAAACAAACGAAACGATCCGTATTATCCAGACAAAATACCCGTATCTATTTGTGTAACCTCATATTTTCCCGTATTCGCTATGTTCGATCGAATGGACAACTGCTGAAGCGAATTAAGCGATAGATTTGATTAAAAGATTCGCAAGGTATCTGTAAATGTTTATTCGATGAATACTCACTGCCAATTATATTAGGACACCTGCCTGTTCGTTGCATTTAATGATAAACCTCAACAAATTTTTGCTTATCGACCTTATTAAATTTATATTTGCACATTTTATGAAGCGTATATGCGAATGAAATGGCAGATTTATAAAAGACAGACTGCGGATGTTCATGCAAATTTACATTCCAATGAACACGACAACTTATTGTGTGAATATTATATTGTATGTTGAGTACTCTATTTTCAGTATTATATTTAATTATATTAATCACGAAGACATATTTCGCAATGAACAGACTGTGAACATTTATGTAAATTAATATTTTCGTGAATACAATTGAAAAAATGAAATCTGAATCGGAGACGATTATTTCACTTGCTTAAAGGTATGTTCCAATGACTATTATATTTGGGTATTTCATAAATTTGCCCGCATTATGCGCACTATGTACATTTTTGCATGTGCCTTCAAGTTTTCTATAGTTGCACAAAAATTCACAGTCTGATGATAAAATAATTGGGAAATAAGAGCAGCGAAAGGCATTAAATTTGTGCTAAATACGTATAACAAGCGTCTTAATATTTAAGTACGACCAGCACTGCTGACTCAGCGGTATTTCTAATATCAAAGCTTGTTAGGAGACGTGCAACTCTGATAAAAGAAGTAACATAAGAAAAATTACCGAGTGCAAGTAAAAGAATAGTGTGAATGAAAAAACGAGACAAGTACGAGAAGTTACATTCGCTGTGAGTCACGGCCCGATGACAAAGACGGACAATCGTTAATTAAGCTCAATTAAGGGCCCTGTACGCGAAACACGGACGTCTTGGACATCTTTTTGAATCAAGGTGGCATCGCCGAATATCTTCCTGCTAATTGCGTCCTTGTTTCAAGAGCGAAGTTTTGTTCCTGTTATTCCTAACGATCGAAGGAAAACATCGATACCGAATGAACATTGGCCCCGAAACTGTTGAAGACGTAAAACGTAAAGTTAATTAAGGTATTGAACGCGATATGACAGAAAGCGGACACGGTTTATCTACTTGAGCAATTACGTCATTTCTGGAGACTCCGAAGAAGACTCTGAAGAAGAAGAAGACGCGAACCAAGTGTATTGTAAGAATAACGACGAGAATATTGAACGACATAGAGTCAAGGTTGGTTATAAAAGTGCATGAATATTGCAATTTTATAGCGCAACCTCTCGCCGCCAGCAAACAAATATCATTGGCAGAGTTTAAATTAAGCGTAGGTGGACTTTTCCTATTTTTCGTGCATTTCGTACGGTTACATGAACGTTTCGAGAAAAGATATTACCTAGAGAGCTATAATCCTACAGCGAGCTACTTAATACCGAATATTTTACGTTTATCTACAAATTGGTAGCTAACAATTGTCACAAATAGAGATACATTATCAATTGTTATTATCAGTTCACCTGTATTTCATGCTTTTCTAAGAATACATTGAATGAACGAAGGCAGCAAAGCATAAATCGTCTTAACAAAGACATCAAAACCATCGAGTTTAACTTTTACGAAAGTCGTAAATGAAGAAAATTTGAATTTTCTATAATTCAGAGTAATTTTCGATAGTTCAGCAACGAAATCATAATATCTCGTTTTAATTAACGATTAACGTTGGAATCTGTTTTCCACCAGACATGATTAACAAGTAAACTGCGAATGTTTATGTAAATTTAAATTTTCGTGTACATCATTAAAGAAATGTTTTTGCACACTATATGTATTTTATACATTTTTACACATTTCATCTTTTTATAAACTCATAAACGTCCGCCGTCTATTAATAAGAAAATGTTTTCGCGTATTCGTCTTCTTATCTTCAATATTACTATGAATAAAAATGTTACATGAACATTTATTTAAAGATGTTACAACGACAAGTTAATCTTTGAACAAAGATCAAAAGTAAGGCGTTCCTATCTAAAGTCATTTTTTCGTTATACATTTTCAAGGAAGACCACTTATCTCCAGCTAACCTTTGACTCGATCGAATTATCTATCTGTTTCCTTGTTACGAAAACCAAGGAAAAAACGACGAGGGGAAAGTTATCGCGATCAAAAGCTAATCTCAAAAGTAAGTATGTTATTCACATCATTGCAAAACGAACGATAAAAGTACCCAGAATGTTATATCTCTTTACAAAAATGATTTTACAATAATACCTTTATCCTGTCTGATATTTCCCGCACAAAATGTCGTACGTCGTAAATACAAAAACTATAAAATATTTCCTCACCATTATTTCTTCTTGTTGGACACTTAGACAATCCATGGCAGGAAATCCATTTTCTCGGTCAAATCCTTTGAAATATCATGTTCAGATTCACTGGCACAAAATACTTTCAGTCACGTTTAATTTTCTCAACGAATTAGCTGGTTGCATCGTAATTACGGAGATACGAATCGGGAAAAGTGAGAAATGTTCGTTTAAGAAACCGTGGATTGTCGCATTGTTTATAAAACGTGAATGAGATAGTAGGAAGTGTGCAATGGTTATAAAAGTGTGCCGGATTGAACGACGTGCAACCGTCGAAGACTACGGGCTGTGCTGAACTGTCGGCCGAGGGCTGAAAAGAGTATTAGGCAGCACCACTACCACCACTGTCCTCTACTGCTGCTACCAGGGGCGGACTGGGACTTAAATTTTTACAGGAAGGTTATCGACATGATCGGTCCCCTGTTCTTAATTCATTAATCAAATTCTACGTAGAACAGCCCCAAATACTTAGCGACCCACTAGGAATTTTTCTAAACTCCCCAATAGCCAGTTCAACCCTAGCTGCTACTGCAATCACCGCTACTGTAATTTACAGTATCATTTATGTAAATTTGTACTTGTCTTATATTTTTGCCACCAACAATTGTTTAATCTGTGCTCAAGGCACGATTCGTTTTATATCGTATTGATTTTGGACAACGTAATAATTTTTCATTTTAAATTACATTATTAAAGAATTGTCGTGAGGTATTTAAACTGTTACAATATGTACCTGTTACGTGAAATACGGTTCTGTGTCCTCGAAGCGATGATAAATTTTAACTAGCTTCTTATCAAGTTTCTTTTAAACAAAGATACTAACTTGAATCCTTAAAAGGGAATTACTATTGAAAGTACAGTATTTAAAATATAATTTATCAGGACTAGCGATCGATCTTCAGTCTATTCGCATTTAGTGCAACGCGCTCACGATGCGTACTTTTACTGTTCAGCATCTAGCAAGAACCCTAGAAAAAAGAATACGTGCTTCGGAGTACAAATGCTTAAACGTGTAACCGTTCATATACATTGTATGTACGGAACTCCAATCCCAAATCAGATGCCAATATTCGTACCAATTCTTCGACTGGGATGTATTAAACAAAACATGTAACAAATAGTACTCGACGAAAGAAACATCTATATAAACGCAGCTGACTGGTAAGTTTAGAAAAATGCGACAGCGACTATCAAATAATAAAACATTGTTGGGCTTACAAAAGAGGAATAAATTGCTGCATTGCGCATCGTTGCGTAGGTAGATTCGCAAATTTTGTAGATGTGCCAGTCACTAATTTGGCGATTGAGTTCCTTATTGATAGATTATTGATTCTGAAATAATAACCTTACCTTTGCGTTAAATTTTTTATTGCCTTTTTAAATAAAGTCACAATTTATATAAAATAAAATAGTAAAATATTATACATATACCCAATGTTGCGTTAGATATGCATATTTTTAAAAAGCACAACAGTTGTACCAATTCAGTACATTTTTATAAAAATTAGCACTATGGATCAAGTATATACAACGCAGTTGTTGTTTTTACAAGGTACAATCGTATTTACGAACATTTCTCGTTGACGACTTCGTATATATGTATGTACTGTGCATGTGTGTACAGGCCACTCTTGCAATAGCAGACACCTGGATTTTTGTAAGGATAGGACCAGTATAAAGGCGACATGAAAGGGCGTTTATAAGAAAGCATTGAATGCTCTGCGAAGAAGGGTCCGCTTACGTTGCTTATTGATCTTGTCGGTGAGTCCTGCATTGGTTCAGTCCTATACCTACCAATACCTTCAACAGGAAAGAATATTTTCATCGTTATGTCTCTTAACAAATATCTGTCTTAATAAAATAACTCTAACAAATATTTCTTCACTGCATATCATTTATATATATCAGCATAAACATGAAAATAAAAATATGTTTACTCATTTGCCAAAAGAAGTTAATTAGAAGTTAATACGTTCGAACACATTGTTTTCAATAAACGTATTTATTCTATTATAAAGGTTATCAAAAATGTATCAATCGAATTACAGCGAAGGTGGTATAGGTAAAAATAGAGGAAAACCTTTATTGATCCTGATATCCAGTTTGCCGCCTTAGACCTGACAAGGACATTCCCGTAGAGTAATGAATTATACGTATATTTAGTATTCAAATTGTAGAACGAGTAAATTTTCAACCGGCTGATTCTTTGGCCACCCATACGTTTGATTTTTTCTTATGGTTATGCATCTGTTCCTCTATTTAGCAATTACTATAAATGTTGAACCAACGAAATAAAAGGATACTGACAGCTGTTGAAAAGATTGATTAAGCGTGAAAATTGTATAAAGTGACGCACAAGAATTGACGATAATTCGGTTGAATCGTTACATTTAAATCTTATTTATCGTGGGTGCGCCTGTGCCTAGCCCTCGCACGCTCCACATACGTTTCATAGCGGCACACCCTGTATGTGGTCCCTGGAAGTGATCACGTAAAATGCACAACTTGTAGTCACAATACGTCTGCTTACATATCCGATTGACGTTCGTCACCCATACATAGTAGCAAGTCAGACCTGGACAAATTTTATTTAAGATAAAAATGAAGAATAACAATTTAACTTTTAATAACTTTTTAGTAGTCGATCGTTTTAATTACTTTGGTATTTTTATTTAAGAAATAACATCAGGACAGTAACTGTATCTTGTATTAAAAACAAATAAAATAATTTGAAATAATTGTTACGGTTATAAGGAATTGTAAAATAAGCATAAATTTCGTTCCTTTGAAATTTTATGACGTTCTAAGGTTAAGAAGTAACCTATGCATAGAATTTTACCGTGTTTCATCATCGATTTTATTGATTTACATTGATACAGCGGTTCTGTTCACTATTAACTTGCTCCCGTTTAACTGTTTACTTTTTCTACGCAAAAATTCTCTCTCTCACTGAACCTGTTATATCTCAATGGACGGTTTATTTAGTTTCCTGTAGTGTTAAACAATGCATGGACGAAAATGAACGTAGGCGATAATACGTGCGTGTGCCCGCGTGTAACTATTCCAATAATTAATTGCGCAACCTTTAAGCGATAATTTCAACGGAGACAGTTTATAGCGTACTGCCCTCCATAAAAGTGGAAATGTTTCACACAATGTTTATAGCCTAATATCTAAAAGATACTCAGAATTGAAATTTGTAATTTACGAAATTTCTGTATCTCGAGAAATAAAATGTAAAAACTTATTTTATAATCTTCGATTAAATAAAGTTTTAATAACCTCACAGTTATTAACTCAATTCGTACAACGCACTAATAATGAATATATGTAGGTAGAATAAATTATTAAAAATTGTTTATATATACTTTAAGACTAATTTCTATTTTTGACTATTTTAAATTATTATTAGGATATTATTGCAGATTTTGTTGCAGCGATTTATTTCATACGTTAAATAATTCAGTGAATATTATACGTTACATATATTATGTACTTTCGCTTATAATATGCATTTTGCACGTTTCTGTATTTTTAAATTTTACATAAATGCAGAAAAATTTGCAATCTAGCTATTATCTATATTGAAATGTATTTGTAATCGTCTATTAAGAGTTATAAAAAATATATAACTTATTGGTTATATTGTGAATGTGTTGCATCATGTCATCCCTTTCTTATAATAGGTTTCACGTGTTTCTGGTTTAAATAAAATATGAAGAAATTTGATTGGTTTGTTCTATTTCTGCACGAGATAAGTTTGAATTCGCGGCTTTTCTATATTACGACACTACCATACGAGATGTACGTCACTACAGTAACTGTAAAGAATTTGAGAATGCATGCGCCAAAGAAACTATGTATCATATAAGTATAGTTTGTGCCGCATTACACAGTTTAAGCTGGAAACGTCACCACTTTAAATAGAAATGTTTTAGAAAGAAGACACGAAAGACAAGTCACAAGATTTCTTCGTGTACGGAGTGTTCGCTATTTTAAAATAGTGCATTGAATTATAAACTTCTATCCGAACTTGCGAAATACAATTAAACAATAAAGATGTCATTTGAGCCAGTTTTGGATCCTGTAAGTATTATTTAAATCGATTAAAAAGTTATTTCATTTGGCAAAGTTGATTGTCATCGATCCAGGAAGGATATACGTATATATATATATAGCATCTGCACTGCTGATATGATCTCAATGAAACATAGTTTATCCAAACACTTATCCAACTATATTTGTTAATTCGTTAGATTATTTACAAGTACTTTCTATATGAGAATAATATTGTATAAGTTAAAAGAGATCAAAAAATCTGTAATAGTTCCAATTTAAAAAGATGGATAAAGTATTAATGAACAATTTATACAATAATAAGTAATACATTTTTGCTTTTTCTAAATGTAGTACAATTTAATTTTAGAACTGTGAAGTTTTACATTTAAATAATAAATACCTTTATATTTTAATAGCCAATTCCTTATGTGGGAGCTGTTGAAGGTGGCTTAATACCTGGAAAAATGGTAAAAATTCGAGGCAAAGTTCCTCCTGGTGCTGTACGTTTTGCTGTAAATTATCAATTGGGACCTACATTAAATCCAAGAGATGATATTGCCATTCATGTTTCACCACGTTTCGCAGAAGGATTTATTACTAGAAATCATATAGTATCAATGACTTGGGGCCCAGAGGAAAATGATGGCCCCATGTGGATACAACCTGGCCAAGAATTTGAGATCTTCGTTTTGTGTGATTTTCCATGTTATAAGATTGCCATAAATGGTAGACATTTTGCAGAATTTGTTCATAGGCTACCATATGAGAAAGTAACACATTTGGTTATTGATGGAGACGTAGAAGTACAATCTATCACATATGAGACCGTTCCAATTGATCCACCTCGCTCTCCTCGAGCTGTACCCACGCCAGATGTACCTGCTGCTAATTTTGGGCCACCACGTAATTAAACATTTTATATTCTTTTACTGTTACTAAACAATTACATAATAAATTCTATGTCATTTTTTAGCACCTGGAGGATTATATCCTACAATAGGTCCACAAACACCACAAGGTGGATATGGTCCACCACCTCCAGCTCCTGGGTATGGACCTCCTCCTGGTGTATATGGAGGACCTGGTTATAATCCTCCAAGAGCATATGGATATCAGCCTGGATATGAGAAGCCTGAAGAAGAAGAAGCATTTAGTGGTTGTTTGGATAAAGTTGGATTAGCAATAGGGGGACTAGTTGCAGCAGGAGGCATAGCAGCTGCTGCACACGCTATGAGTGTATATAAATTTAATAATTACAAGTCTTTTGGAAATAATAGCATACAATAATATCTGTATAAGATACTAAAAATAATAACATATGTTATATGCATGCTGTTTTTAATTTTTTAGAAAAAGAAAGAAGTTCAAGATGATCAGGAAAAATCTGATGCTTCTAAATCAAAAACAGAAAGTGAAGGTGGTTTGGGAAATCTTGGTTCTTTGGGTGCAGCTTTAGCAAGCAGTTTAGTGACCAATGCTTTAAGTAACTCACAAGCACAACAAGGCTACCCTACCAACATCCAACAATCAAGTGGTGGTGGTGGTGTATTAGACTCTATTCTTGGAGCATTGGGTATGATATAGATACATTTTATGCTTAAAACATGATCAAATTATGGAATAATACTTCTCTTAATCTTTCAAACTGAAGATATTAATATAATGATTTGTTCATAATTGTATGATTGAGTGTTAGAATGTTAGATGATGACATAGATGATGTCATCTATTATAAGCTATATTTATGTTAAAGGTTATAGTGAATCATGATAAACACACAATACAGATAATTTTGCATTTGAAGTACAATTTTTATATGCTTCATAAGGAAATTTTAATACATTAAATTTTTGTATATCTAAGGTGGTAATAGTGGGCATAATGCAGCACCACCACCTCCTCCAAGTCAACCAAGTAATCCATTGACAGGAGCCTTAGGATCTATTCTTGGTGGTGTTCTTGGAGGTGGTGGAAATCAACAACCAAATTACCAACCTTCAGGAGGTTACGGAAATTACCAACCTTCTGGTGGATATTCTAATCAATCATCAAATTCAGATCTCTTATCTGGAATAGGATCAGCCTTTCTTAGTTCTGCTTTAGGAGGTCTTACTAAACACGATAAAGATGTAGGTATAAATTATAATATTTTAAAAATTATGAATATGTAAATTTTATAATCTGATTATATAATTATGATTGTACATACAGAAATCTCACGAAGAAAATCGTCCAACTCCTCCACCAGCTTATACACCAAGTTCTGCACCGCCTGCACAACCTCCTGTATCTTCTGATAGTCCTGTTTCCGGAAATAAATTAACAGCAGATGAAATTTCAAAAGGCTTAGGTTTGGATGACTAATGTAAGTTGAGATAAAAATTCATATAAAAAATTATGTATAATGAAAGTTTTATGCTCTGTTATTGATAAATGCAAATATGTGCACAATGTGATTGTGTATTAAAGATATTTAACATGAAAGGCAGCTAATTATATATATATATTTATATATTTCTTTGACACGGGATATTTCAATAAAAAGCACCACAACGACTATAATACAAGCTGCTCGAATCTCACGCTATATATAAAAAGATTAATATTTTTGTATATAGATTATTTATTTATGATAAATTTGCTCGAATTATTTTCACAGAATATTACATAACATAAATAAAGATTATAAACAAAATGAAACAATATTTATAATACAATCCTTTTAAGCTTTGTAGTTGAAAATTTATATATATTTTCTAAGATTTATTATATTTTTATAAAGATACTAATAGTACTCAAATGCGATAACAAAATGTAAGTTGTTGTTATTTATTTTCTTTTCTTAATTATGCAAAGAATAAGAGTCATATATATATATGTATACAAAACATAAAAGTTATATATTAATAAATTTATTCTTTCTGAAAAATTTCTGTTGATGAACATGTTTCCAATGTAATCCCATGTCTCTCCTGTAATGTAACAAATACATTAAATGTAATATCTATGTATAATATAATAAAAAATGTTTTAAAAAACTTACATCTGTTTCTGATTTTAATGCTTCAAGTTCTTTTTTCCTATTTCGATTAAAGAATCCAATTTTAAGTAGTGCTAAAATTAACAGTATTAACAATAAAATTCCTAAGACTATTGACAAAACTATAATCCACATTGCAATGTGTTGAGTTACTGGTGAACCTAAGAACATTGTAGCAATAATAGTATCATCAGATTTATGTCTAATTTTTTTCATAACATGATTTGATTCTAAAATATTAACGTGTCCGCTGGACAAGAAAAATATTATGTCTTTCTCTTCCATTATTTTCGCTGTAATAAATATTAAAAAGAAACGGTAAAATTTTTCAACATATCTTGGAAGTTAAAGATACACTAACATATCAAGAAAAATCTTACTTTTAAAATCAGATAAGTAAAAGTCCAATATGAGTGAAAGTTTTGCAACAGATGAAGAACTTAGAAAGGGACCAAGCTTACATTTAATATATGTACATTTGACATTAGCATTTGTACAATTGATATAGATTGACCTGTTTTCTGGTGGAAAATTTATAGAAAAATTGGTATCCAGCATAAATCCTTTTTGTGTATACAATTCAGTATTTGCAAAGTAAATTTCAGATATATTAGTTAAAGCAGTTGAAAGTGTAGAATTTAAGTGTGTGCAGTAAAATGGTTGACCATCCAGATAACTAATTGTTTCGTTTATATTGATAATCTGTATATCTCCAGTAAAATGTTTCCAGTATATTGGGATATTAATTGTTAATATAACTTCATCAATTGGACTATCTCCAAATTTTTGAATTTCATAAATATGTTGAAATCGAATATTGTTTAATTTTTCATCCTCATCGTCAGTAGAATATGAATATAAATTATCTCGCGCTTTTCTAATAAAAAAGAATTGTAGTTAGTAAATGATAAATATAATAAATAATATAGTTATAGAGAGTATGAAGTATAACTAATAATAATAATAAATAAATCTGGCGATACTAACCCTGCAATCACTATGTCAACATCAACATCAAAATATATAGTTAAAACATGTGTATTATTGGATGAATCTTTCTGTTCACTTTGTGAGTTAAAATTGGTCCATAGATCCACGTGATCAACATCAAACCGAATTTTACTCATATCCAAATCTAATGTTAATGTTTTCTAATAGAAATGATTAATTATGTTACTTTATTGAAAAAGTCTTGATACTTAACAGATTACACTTACATTTTTTCTAAGTGGATTTCCAAGATCACATATTGCTTCTAAAGTATTATTCGTATAAAAACTTTCCATGCACGAAGGTGGCATACTAGCTAATGATAATATTTTTGGTATATATACATATATTTTAGCTTGATAAGCAGGTTCGCCATAATTAAGAGCATCTATTTTAAGCCTGGTAGTGAATGTTGATCCAACAACATATTTGTTACCAGAATTTAAATTTGTTGAAAGTGATATCTTTACATCTGATGTACAAATATTGTCGTCACCACAATCAACAGCAAATGGTAATTTTATTAAATCTTCAGTTTTAGAAAACAATTTATTTACAGCTACACAGGTTGTACAAAGGAAGTTTGCTTTCGTCTCACTATCATTTAAATTTAAGTCTTTTTCTAAACTAGTTGAGATAGATATTTCAACTGGATTTATTATATTTTGGATATTTTTCTAACAAAATTAAAAAATAAAATATAATTTAAAAAAATATTTTTTAAGAAGATACTGGTATAAACTTCTACCTTTAAATATATCTTAAGTTGACTGCATAGGTTTTTAGATTTATATAAAGTATCGGACAATTTATAAATGTTATCACTATTTCTTTCTGTACCATAATAAGCTCTTCTATATATTTGATCGATTTTCAAAGATTTAACAACTCCTAAATGCAATTTCATTTATTAGATATGATATTCCAGATTATGTATAACTTCATTATATATGTATATAAAAATTAAATTATATACTTACGAAGATATTTAGGAGTATTTGTTCCATCATAATATGTGCACACATCAATTAGAAAAGATGTAGAGTTTTTCAATAATTTTTGTTTGTCATTGTAAGACAATTTTGTAGTTATTGTTATAACAGGTTTTGATTTTATTAAAATTGCTTGTTCAGACAAATAAGCTCCAACTGCAATATCAGGATATTTATCACCATTTATATCACGTGGTTCGGAAATTGAAATTCCAAATCCACGGATATTCCTTCCAAATTGTTTGCCAACTATCCTTTGGCTATAATGTTTAGGTAATCCATTGCTATTGCCATTGAAGATGTATATTGCACCACTTTCTTCTTCGTATGGTGCACCAACAGCAATATCACCATAGCCATCATAATCAATATCACCAAGACAAGTTATAGTAGATCCAAATCTACTTCCAGATATTTTTCCTTCAAATGATTGTTTTTCAAAAATTTCCTACCGCCAATGTTTGAGATCATTATGTGTATTAAGTTAAATACTAACATACTATACTAATTTATAAATTGAAGGCTTATTTAATCAGAATTTAAAAGGAATTTCAGACTACTATATTCAAGCCAAAGTATTATTTCTGCAATAATTCAGTGATATTAAAAAATGTACATACATTATGTAGAACAGTAAAGACATATATGCGACCTTCATCCATATTTTTTGACCAATGTGGTGCTCCAACAATTAATTCATCTCTATTATCACCATTAAGATTACATGATGATAAAGCAGCACCAAAATATTCACCATGTTGCTCACCATTCAAAATCTTTTTTATTTCTAATTTTGCGTTATCGTTATGAGAGAAGGTAAATATAGCAACAGCACCAAACATAAGTGAAGCCCTTGGAGCACCAGAAACAAACCACAATTTTCCTTCTCTAAAATAACCAGATGTTACTGCATACCCTAAATAAATTATGATAAATTACTATTTTATGTACCAACAATATTTTACACAAACTATTTCACCTAATTTATAGGTTTAATATATTGTGGTTAATATCAGTATAAAGCCAACTATTTTGTAAACACATCTTTTATAGAAAATACAAATATTAATATTATAAAAATTTCATTTAATTTTATGATAATTACATGTATTTGCTACATTTACTTCTTTTAATAAT
Source organism: Bombus fervidus (assembly GCF_041682495.2). NCBI lineage: Eukaryota > Metazoa > Arthropoda > Insecta > Hymenoptera > Apidae > Bombus > Bombus fervidus. The sequence continues at coordinate 8,131,116 of NC_091534.1, read as the reverse complement.
TATAATGGAATGATAAGAAAAATGTTTTTATTTAAAAATAATAATAAATAATATATAATAATAATTTGATATATAATGAAATACAGACTAGAATGATTGATTATTAACCGTTTATATTATGAAAATATTCAGTTAGTGGTACAATGAAAGTGCGTTACATACCAAAATAATTATTTGCATGAAAACTTCCCTCATCTTTAATCGATGGAATTATATTTTGCATTTCACCATCAACTGATATTGTAACTAACAAAGGTGTACCTTTCCAGTTAAATACACCAGGATTACCTAATATTAAGTCCCACTTTAGGTCATTGGATGTCATATGCATAGAAAAACCAACTTGACTCATGCCAAAATTATAAACATATCTTTTTGTATCGATAGCTTCTCTAAGTCTCACAAATGATAAAATTTTACTTTTAGATTCTTTCTTAAAAGACTTAATACCGTTAATTAATGACAAATAACAAATGCCATACATAAACCAATTAGATTGGCGTTTATTTGTAATATTATACTTCAATCGTGGGCCGCAGACCTATTTACAAGTTTAATTAAGTAATTATTAATTTTTAAGGATAAACATATGAAAAAAGAAATACAAACTTCAACATACCACAATTGTAGGATTAGTCTTATTTTCTACAGCAATTGTTGCACCAATCCATGCATTATCCTTAATTTGATTAATTGTTGAATATTGCTTCTCTTTATCATTTCCACTTCTATCAATAATCCATTCCTTACATGTTTCATTAATTGGACATTGAAATATAGTACCTGGCTCAATTACATTTTGTATTACGCTTGTATTTGCTCTGGGAGCACCTACAAGTAGTACAGAATCTAGGCCATCTGTGTAAAGGGCAACGGAAAATCCAAAATAACTTCCCCGTTGGTAACTAAAATTTTTGGGAATATTAAATATTCTGGCATTATCAATGTCTAAATTATATGCTAGTATACTATACTGTAAAATTATAAATGTAAAACTATAAAACCATATATTAATCTTAGTTGATAAAGTTAAATATAACATTCTGAATAACTGATGTTAGTAAAATGAAAGACCAGGGAACATTATTTCTAAAACTGAAAGAATTAAGGTTTTGTACCCACAGGAAGGAAGTACTTCATATCTAGATACCACAATGACATCATAAAGGAATTAGTCCATATTTGTTTCGTATATTTATGCTTTCTATCAAAATTAAAAGAAAAATCGTGTTCTGATATTAAATAAAGCAGAACTACAGAAATTTATTGGACAATAAATTAATGCATAAATTTAGGTCATTCTTTCCTTTATTTATTATAAGTTAATAAAGACGTATAAATGCAGGATTAAATAATGCAATATCCTTAACTTGTTTTCAAAGCTAAACATATAAGAAAAAAATGTATATCAATTTATTGTTTTATTATTTTCCATCACACTTACAAACCATGTCAACAATACACATTAGCTGGATCGCTTATTATAGCTAATGTAGCATCAATTTACCTATAATTCTCGGCGGTGTTTTGCTGGAGTTTCGATTATATATGATTTAATGGTCATATCCAAACATGTTTATACTATAATAATAAATCAAATTTTCTAAACAATTGAGACATCAGTTATTAATAATTTTAAACATTTTAGACTACTAAATTCGTATAATCCTTTGTACCAATTATAAAATATTGTGATTAGATGACAATGAAAATTGTTTTATATATGGTGAAAGAAGATTTATTTTTCTGGGACAGTCTTGTATGATAAGAGATTCCAATAAAATATAGCATACACATGAAGATAACGGAAAAATAATAAAGTCTAAAAGAAGATAGAAAAAACCGGTCATATTCGCGTGCGAACGAACTTAGTATTATAAAAATATACTTCAAGGAATCACAGATTTATTATGTACAAAAGGAAAGGGATTAAAATGTTGAAGGTAACAGGAGCTTAATCGGAAGAATCAGTTGTAGTTGAAATAGTTTGGGATAAAGGTTTAGATCGAATACGATAGCTCCTTCTTACTACATTCACCTTCTTTCTAAAATATTCTAGATTTTTTAGTTTCTGCTCATGATCTGAGCTCTCTGCATCATTTTGATCTTTCTGTGCTTGTTCACCATTTTTTTCACTTGTAGATACTCCTGATGTGATACCACTGTCAGGAGTTGAAGGAACTTTGCTTGATTTGTTCACTGGCACTGATGAACCATCTTTCTGAATTTTCATTGCATTACTAACATCATTTAAATAAAGCTTCCAATCTCTGCCTGATTTCTTCTTCTTTGTATCATAATCAATTTTTTGCCGTTTGCTCTTATTTTTGGTACTGTCACTTTTTGAGTTACTTTTACATTTTTTGTGTTTCCTTCTGTGTACTTTTGTGGAAGTATCAGAATCAGTTTTCGAATGCTTACGTTTACCAGAAATGTCGTTATCCTCTGAACTGCTACTGCTGTAATTTGAGTGTTTTGCTTCCCTCTCAATATGCACAACATACCGTGATCTTCTAGAAACTACGCCAGAACTGGTACTAGGCTGAGTTGTGTCAACAGGTTGTTCATCACTATCAGAGTCACTATTAATTTGTAACACTGCACACTTTATTCCGGCCCTTCTTATCTCAGTAATTTTACTATGTTTCCTCTTAAGAAATTTTACTTTTGATTTAGATTTACACTTAACTTGTGCATTGTCACCATCACTGGCAGAACCTGATGCAGATGGTTCTGATGCTGCAGCTGAGGCATTATTTGCTGGTGCATCACAATCTACAGCTGCAAGTTTCATTAGTTTTTCTCTACGATATGCTATAAGTCGTGTTATACGATTTGGGGACTCTAATGGTCTTTCAGGAGCTACTCCACCCCCACAAGATCCACGAGATGCCAGTGTTATTGCTGGCCCCAAAATACTTGACATCAATTGACGGTCAAATGCTGTAGAGTCTACAAGAAAATAAATTAATATTTCATTTAAAATTATTTTTGTTTAGTACTTCAATGTAAAAATTTGAAAAAAAGATTTACCATCAGAATCTGTTGCACTATAAACTCGTCCAGTTATAAGATTACTTTCAGAATCACTAGGGGTTTGAGGTGCTGTTGACATATCTTCGGAACTCCAACCTTCAACCTCACGTTGTACCAGTGAATCAAAAAATGCCATCATTCTAGGATCTTCTCTGGTTGATTGATGGCTATAATCATGTGTCATAAATTGTCCACTACGTAATACTAATCCAATATATTCATCATGCGTGAATACTCTCCTTTGTCTCTCTTGTCTTCCATCATCCCTCTAAAATACAAATATAGAAACAATGATATATGCTATCAATATGTATAATAAAATTATTCCATAAATTACCTTTAATCCACCTAAGCAATTGTTTCCAAGAGGAAATGGACTCCAAATCTTAATGAGTTTCTCAACTCCAGATGAAGCAAAAATACAACTAGCTTGATTGTATCGTACTTGATTAACAATGGATCTGTGCCCACGTAATACCATGTGTGCAAAATTTACCCATTTTACATCCTCAGAAGGAATTTTCCACATATATAGATTAAAATCGTCAGAACCTTAAAATTATAAGTTGAAATGTATGTAAATACTAGCAGAAAAAATATATAAAAAGATTTATGATTATTGCAGTACTACTTACCAGAAAGGACATACTCGTCATTATCTCCAGCAAAACAACATGATTTCATTGTGCAACTGTTATAGTATCCAGGATGATCAAACTGACATAAATGAGTAGAAGAGTCTACATCATAAAGTACAGGAGGTAATCTTCTTCTCAAAGCTAGCAATCTATTACCTGCTGCATTAAATCTAACATTCATACAACTCTGAGCTGAACTTTCATTTCCATAACGTAATACAGGCCTGTAAATATAAAAAGTTATTATTTTGATGGAACATTTTCATATGATTTTATTTGAATTTTTTACTTACTTCAAAGGTTTTCTTACATCCCACATGCTAACTCCTTCTTTAGAATTGGCGGTTGCAAGCATCCTTGGTTCAACAGGATTAAACATTACAGAGTGAAAAGCAGTTTTGTACCGTGCCAAACAAAATGTTTCCATAGCACTGGATCCTCGTATGTCATAAATTAAAACTCTCCCATCATCGCAGGCGCTAGCAAATACATTGTCATTATGCGGATGTACTGACAGTCCATAAACAGGTTTCTCATGGAGGAAGAAATTCACCACATCTCCCCTACATCAAGAAATAAATAATTGTTTAGTTCTATATGTTTATATATATAAAAGTGTTTAAGAAAGAAGCTTCATACGTTCGTAAGTCATGAACAATAACTTGATCGTCATTTCCAGCAGAAAATATTTTTGTTTTGCTATTATCGTAACCAAGACAGAAAATATTACTAATGTGTTGAGCTTTCATTACTGCGGGTTTGCCCACATCTTGTATTGCTTGCTCTACTTTCCATAATAAAACTCTTCTGTCATCACCACCTGTTAAATTAATGATAAAATAATTTTAAACAATAAATATATTTTCATTTCAATAATCAATTTAATACATTACAAAAACATATAACCAGGAAGTAACACGTGTTTTGCACAATAGTGTAATTACTTAAAAATATCAAAAGGCTCCAATTTTCCGTCGAACTTTAATTTTCTAAATCGACGGGCATAGGCCGTGTAAGAACGAAATAAATCAAACATATTTGTTAACTTCTTACCGGAAACCAATAGATCTCCTTGATTCGAAAATTCAATCGCATTGACGCATCCATAATGCGATAGTAGATCTTTTCTAAACAGATTTTCGGAGCTTTCGAACCTTGCATTAACGAGGCGTTTGCAATAATCGACTTTGTCGTCGGTTTGTCTTGCGACGAAATACGAGAGCGGATTATAATTGGAAGGACGAGCCATTTCTTTGCATATACTGATACGTATACGAAAACGGATAGAACCGTCGTCTTCACCCTTCGTCCCTTTCTTCCATGTATCCTGTAACTAACGCCCGTATTCGCTTCGTCGATTAAGTGCACCTCAAAGATTCTAAGACTGTCTCGCGTACTTAGTAAACCGGGGAGACCTATAGAATAGGGAAATTCGTGGCGCAATCAAATCTACGAGATTATTATAGGTTGTAACTATTATAAGTTTCGTCGTGACCGATCTTATATTTATTCTGTGACAGACGTGTCGCGAGTATACTCCTCATAAACTCACACAAACATAAGCTACACGAGGTGCGTCTCACGCACCAACGCACTTCTGAACGCAATCAAAGTACATATGTAGGTAGTAGGTACCCACATATACAAAGGCGTTTCAGCCCACCCGAACAGATTGTCTTACTCGAGCACAATCAGCTGATCGCTATTCAGTGACTCCACGTTGTGGCTAATATTATCAATCTTTCCCTTTCAATCTCTTATCCATATCATCGATACATATATCTTTAACTAAATAGCCCCATTGAATAAAAATATTTTACTTTTTATTTCGATTACCTACTATCTTCTTACGTTTATATGCAAGTGTCACTCACAACTGTTACTTAAACACTTCTAGAAAAACAAGAAGCATGGATACCGGCGCCGCATTGCGTGTCTCACGCGTACTTCTCACTGGCCCTCCTGGTAAGTCCGCGATTTTCAAAAATTACAAGGTGTTTAAAAAATCGCCCACTACTAGTAACTTTTACATATCCTCAATGTTCAAAATATTTAATATTTTTTCTTTTAATTATTTACATTTCTTATTTATTTAAATCACCGTCATATAACATGTGTAATTTTATAATAATAAGTAACATATTTGTTGTATTTTTTAAAATTTATTACTTAATCTTCTAATCGTTTATTGTAAATAAAAATAGTTTATAATGGTTTTGAATAAAATGAGAACTGCCGTAGGTATAGGAAAAACTACATTATGTAAAAAGTTAGCTTTGATGATGGAAGAACAAAGTTATAAGTTTGATGGATTTTATACCGAAGAAGTTCGAGGTCAAAGTGGTAGCAGGATTGGATTTGATGTTGTGCTAATGAAAAACCGTGACGAAAAATCAACATTGGCACGAATTGAGTTGGTATCAATTTCTTAAATATATAAAGTTTAATTTCCTTTTTGACTGAGACAATACTACTTGTAAACAGAAATGTGATAAACCAGTCGCAGCACTCTAAATATAAAGTGGGGAATTATCATGTGTTTCTTAATGATTTTGAAGCAACAGCATTGTCTGTCTTTGATTCAAATGCAGTAAGCAGAATAGTTTTATATATTTTATACGTATTTATAATTGTAATCAACTTATTAATTTTCGATTTCTTTAGGACATATTAATCATAGATGAAATTGGAAAAATGGAATTGTTTAGTCAAAGATTTCATGATAAAATAGTGAAGTTATTTTTTGGAACTTCAAAAATACCTTTTATAATTGCGACGATACCTCAAATGCATAAAGTACCGCAGCGGCATTTATCATTGTTCCAAAAGCTTCATGCAGATAAAAGATGTAAAATTATAACTGTGAATCGTCAAAATCGAGATAATTTACCAGAAGAAATTTTTCCGCTCATTTTACAAGGTACACAAGTTCCCTTTTTTTAAAGAAAAACAATATAAATTTTAAATACATTATAAACATCGTTTATTATTAACAAAAAAACAAAATGTTAGATTAAAGAAATCCTTCCAATCACGTTAAATTTGTAAAAAAGTAGTCATCACAAATAACGTGACAAATAGTGACTGGCTGGAAAATTGTACTACATAGTCATGCTAAATTGCATATGTATTAGATATTTTCGTAATAATTATCGTTTCGTAAAAACCACCATTATTCATTAAAGAATAAATTAAAAGAATAACAGGTGTGTTCATTATATGTTCAGCACCTTCTGCAAATATTAGAATATAAGTTAATCTGTTGAGATCTTTGAGATCATTTACTCAGCTTGTGCGTGAACATTAAAATCTTTAGTGAATAAGGTGGTTCAATTGAGGGTACAAAATAGAAATGTTTCTTTTTTTTCTTTGCGTCATTTCATTACAATGAAACATAAATTGCTAATGAGGGATTAGTCTTATCATAGACAAGAAAATTTGATATATGTCTGTTCGCAAGTTCTCAAAACAAGCAAACTTTTTTCATTTTTGTACCCATCAATATTATATCTTCATTGCAGTTATTATGATACAGAAGATTTTCATGTTCCTAAAAAGAATACAGTATTTTATTGTTTTGGAGAAGCCTAAGTGTTTCTCACCTTCTCCATTTCGGTATCAAATATATTACGCACACTTTGATTGGGCTACTCGTATTCAGTTATTGTTATTTATTTATTTATCAATAGTACCTAGGGTGTTCCACTAGCACATGAATTTTAGTAGAGAATTAGCATATGCCATTGGCCTTACATTTGGATGAGCCTGAAACAAAAATACATCCTTGTGTAGTACAATTAAAAATTATAAAATTTACCAATTAGTTTGTAACATACCACTCCTTCATATGATGTGAAATGGGGTTCCATATCTTTACCATTAAGTGTGATAAAAGCGCCTCTGTTACCCATAGTATCACTAAGAATAAAAAATAAAATTAATATACAATATGACTGTATTAAAGATCGTTCATTTTATAAAGAACAATTATTTTTAAACTAATAATACACGTTTATGTACCAATAATTTGGAGCAGAAAATACAGTAATACATTTTCCAAAGTGACCAACTTCATATCCATCATTTTTCACTTCGTGACTTCTTATAATGTAATCAAGATTGTTCATGGCAAGGAAATTTTGTGTAACATCAGGGCCAAACTGTACACCAACTCCTCTTTTACTGGGTGCTCTTCCAGCTTGTGGTTGTGGATCTGACCATAATAATTCGCACATTAGTCCTTCTTCTGGTGGTTGTCTATTCCTATCAATTTCTCGAATTTCTTTTAACGTAACATCGTCTCTTGAAAATAGACCACCATGCATTACCTATAAACACCATAAACACATAGTTTATATATATACCATTGCATAACTATCAGAAAAGCAGGAAAGTCCGTTTCGTTTCTTTATTGATCGTTATTGATTAAAACAACACAAACTTTCTTGGTTACCTACTATGTTAAATTCAACATCTCTCTTGTACGTAACAATATAAACTTACAAGTATTCTACTATTAAGACAATGAGCAAGAGGGAGCCAATTGTAAACCTCTGTAAATAACTCAGCCATTTGAGCAGAATATTTTGCTTTAACCTCACCATCAAATCCATACATTTGATTCATTGTAGCAGATTCATGGTTACCTAAATATTGTATTTTACTATGAATATGTACAACATGTTAATGATATAAATAGATTGGTAAGAGTATACCTCTAGACATAAAAAAGTGGTTTGGATATAATAATTTAAATCCAAATAGAGTAAATATACATTCTACAGAGAAGGAGCCTCTATCTACAAAATCTCCATTGAATAACTATATAACTATTAAGAAATATACGATACTATTGTAGTTGTATTAGTAATATATTTAATTATAGTATATTTAATCATTAAATTAATAAATATGAAATGTAATGATAAGTATAACTTATTTACTATTATAAAGGATACATATGGATTAGTTTCTGATGGTAATCCATTTAATTCAAATATATTAAGTAAATCATAGAATTGTCCATGTATATCTCCACAGATAGTAAATTTACTATCTTCAGGAATTGTAACGTCAACTAAGCTTGGTTGTGCCATAAACCATGCTTTTATATCTAAAAGAATTTTATAAGCATATTTACGGTGTAATTTATTTTGTTTCTTATACCATTCTAATAAATCTTGCATAAATTGCAACGTAACTTTTTCATCTTCAAGTTTAGGCCCGGTATATTCATCTTCGATAGCTGTAAAATAAAAACAATCACAACAGAACTTTTTTAAGAACATTTAAACTCATTAAATAAATATTAAATATAACTTACCCATTGCTTCTAAATTAATCATATCTGCAATGTTTTTTTTATTTTCCTCTACTGAGATTGCTTTTTCAAAGGCTAACATTTTTAATGTTTTAGAACATTCTGTGTATTTAATCTTTGCATCTTTATCATTTGGTCTTGCTTTAGTAACAGTTTTATAATCCTTAAGAGCTAGTTTGAACTTGCCAAGTGACATATGAGCTGCAGCTCTACGATAATATCCTTTCACGTAATTTTTATCTAAATCAATAGCTTTTGATGCATCTGTAAGTGCATATCCAAAACATTCTGTTTTTAGATAAGCAAAACTTCTATTTCCATAATAAACTGCCACTGTAGGATTTACTTCTATAGCTTTAGTATAGAATTCTATAGCTTTGGTATAGTCTTGATCTAAAAAGAAAATAATGAAATATATGATAGTTAATAGCGAAAAAATTATAATTAATGTTTTGTTTGTTCTCAACATATACACCGGAAGGATAACGGATTACTTTTTATTTTGCTATAGTGGAAGTACTCTAAAAATTAACTCTTTTATGTTGTCAAAATGAAACAATTACTACAAATTTGACACATCAAATAAAACATGTTATATGAAATGTCATAATTAAAATGACAAACATTATAAATGAACATAATTATTTAGAATAAACTTGTAGCAGCGGTATAACAAGCAACCTAATTGTTTTGAATTTCAAAACTTCTAATGATTAGGTTTACACTTAATAATTTAATGATAATTTACGTTACGGAAGTTGGGTTAGTTTCCAACGTACACGTGACTAAATTACATTATCCTAATGTTAATCATGAATTTTTGCTTAGCTTGGCATCTAAATACAAAATAAATAGCAAGATCAAATCTATAAGGAAAGTTTGTAAACGCACTTTTAAAATATTCATTTGCTTCTTCTTTAAATTTTTCCGCTTTGGCCGCATCTTCTGGCGATATTACTCCCGTAATTTCTGCGTTCTCGCTCATTTCGCGCTTTATACTAACAAACTAATGGGACGATATAAAATGACTTAAATTATATTGAAACGTAGACAATAAATAACACATTAAAGAAACAATAATTTTTTTTATATAACGGTCTTTATTGCAGACACACTGAAATCCTGAAATCTACTCAACTACCCCACGAAGTGATTCGATCGATCGAAGTCGAGAACCAACGAGAACTATCGATCATTACGATTCAAATGACATAATTACACTATAACTATGCATAATATAAAACTTTTTGATATATTAAATTTTCTGTAATTTTTCTGTAATATCATGTCTATTGCATCTTTTATATTTTATTTATTAGGCAACAAAATGATCATAACAATTTAAGATTAAATTACAATATTTTCAATTATTATCTATACATTTTATGAACTTCTTAATGATTTTTAAATGATTGTTTTAATTGCTTACATTAAATATCATTCTTGACAAAAACTTGTTTTTTTTACATCACAATAGCCAATTTTGTTATAAGTATAGTATGTTCAAAACTCTACCACCACGCTCTCTATATTTCAGTATGTATAAATCTTTATTATATAAGAGAACTGGTTAATCTACGATTGGAAGCATTCGCAGTGTATCAAAAAATTTTATGTATTTATTCAAAAGATGCTATTATGATGTCAGGAAGAATGATTTATGTAATATGTATGTCTAAAATATATGACCGCATTTCTCAAAAAGAAAGTTTCTCCGCTTAGTATGCTTGTCATATTTCTGGTTAAACGTTTTATGCTGATACCATCATTTAAATATACATATTAGATTTAATTTTTTACTAATTTTGCTAATTTTGCATAACCCCGAGTATATCGCGTCTATGAATAATCTCCAAGTTCAAATAATGTAAATAACTTTTAAAGGAAGGTCACTGATTTAATTAACATATAATTTGCATGTCATAATATATTGGAGCCAGTTCGAGTGTATAAATTGTTGCACGTTGAACATTTTTCAATACTATTTAAGAGGAGAACTGGCTACTGTGATGGCTCAAGTGGTTAGAACATTGCGTGCTGCTATACGAAGTTTAACATCACCAATGAGGAATTTCGGTAGTGCCCAACCTTTGCAGGAAGCTGCTTTAGAGGAACGTTGTATTCTTGTTGATGAGTCGGACAAGCCTCTTGGTAATGCTACAAAAAGAGACTGTCATATTGTTAATTCTGATGGACAAGTTCTACTTCATAGAGCATTTAGTGTCTTTTTATTCAATGGTAAAGGAGAACTATTACTTCAAAAAAGGTCTCCCAATAAGGTATGTACTTCTTGCATATGCAGATCACAGAACAAAAATATGATAAGTGCATTTTTGTTGATTTTCTTATTTGAATGTCACTTTATGATTATAAAGGAGAACTTCCATTATATTAATTATTAAGACAAGTAATATTTTAATATTATAATGAGAAATATTTAGAAAATTTTAAAGATGAAAAAATACATATTTAGCTCCAAAATCAAACGAAAAGGCAATTTTATTAACATGGGATTTATTGTCAATGTAATGAATTTTAAAATCGCCTTATAAGAACTAGGAAATGCGACTTATCATGTTCTTCTTCTGTAGTTTTTATATAAAAGTTGTCCATTTATATTAAGTATATTAAATTAAAGCAGAAGATTTTTTTTTTATAGATAACATTCCCAAACCGTTATACAAATACATGCTGTAGTCATCCATTATTTGAAATTCCTGAAGAAACTGAAGAACATGAGGCACTAGGAATTCGTAGAGCAGCAAGAAGAAGACTGAATTTTGAGTTAGGAATTCCTTTGTCAGAAATTTTGCTATCAGATTTTTTGTACTTAACAAGAATTCATTATCAAGATGTGGAAGGTATATGGGGTGAACATGAAATAGATTATGTGCTATTTATACAAAAAGATAATGTAATATTGGACCCAAATCCAGATGAAATTAGTGAAATTCGTTGGGTATCAAAATCAGAAATCAAAGATATTGAGAAAAATCTTAGTCCATTGAGTCCCTGGTTTAAATTAATTCTTAAGCATAAATTGTCATCGTGGTGGGATAATCTACATTCATTAGAAAAAATGCAAGATCATAAAACAATACAAAGATTTTTATAACACCTTTGTACAAAGAATTAAGTTCAATAGCCTTATCACACATAACGTTAATTAAGGTATTTTACTACCATCCAAATATTTAAATAATTAATAACAAAAGATTTGAGGATTAAATCTGTACAAGATGATTAGTTTTATGCAATAAGTTGTACACTATAAATATAATGCGGTATAAGTACAAAGTAAATTTCTTCACATAAACTTGCACTTTGTAAATATTGAAATATTTAATATAATTTTGATAACGACTAATTACCATTTGACAATTTGTATACTTATATAAATTTTGTGAATACATATTTGTCGTAGGTTGTAAATATATAGTAAATTATGAACTAATCTTTCTTAAATACTATTTTCTTACTAAAAAGTATGAAAATAAAAAGTACAACTCAAAAATACAAAGATATAAAAATTTTATACTGCAACGAATGATAAATTTAAAACAATTTTCTACATTTTTATGTTAATATATCTTCCACTTTAATCATTAAACGAAAGTTTATTCATTATTAAAAAGTCAAAGAAAAAATAGTTTTTATCATATATTGAATATAATTAGAATAATACAATAAAATAATAGAACATGATCAGTAAAATATAATAGAAATATTTCCATTATAGTTTCAAAAATGGTTTAAAAGGTATAAAAAAGTTTTAAGAAGTTTAAAAAAGATTTGAAAGGTCTAAAAAAGGTTTTAAAGGTTTAAAAAATAACTTATATTAATTTTTCTATTTGATGGTATTTCAAGGGTAATGAAAAACGGTTTGATGTAAGGTTTCACAACTTTACTATTTGTATACATAATATGCATAATTTTTCAACTATTCTATGAATAAACCTTATTGTGTTTATAAACTGTTATATGATTATTAAATTCTCTTGCTGCACAATAATATATTATACTATTATGATTTAATAATTTAATATAGAATTAGTATTTAATGGTTTGAAAATATATCGAATAAAGATATTGATTGAATGTTAGAAATGACGGATATCTCCATCTTTAACTAACAAGAGCAAAGAAAAATATGAGTGTTCTAAAGAAATACAAATTTAAAAGGAAAAGTCGTGCTAAAATGTTTAATTACAGACAGATAATAATTATGCAATTTTACGTCTACCTCAGTCTAATATTGGGAAATATTTGTATTCATCTAATAAAGGTTTTATTTTATTATTATTTATTAATCCTTTCGTTTAATTTATTATTAATCCTTTATATCTATGGGCGAGATAGTTCACGATACAATGTTTATTGATATCAGTGCTGCATTAATTATGAATTTACACAGCACTAACATGTGTTTTATTCACTAAAACACGCATCAGTGCGAGACATTTTATTCATAGATTCGGTAAAAATCAGTTTACGAGGCACCTTATCAGTAAATGCAGAAAACTTAACTTAACAATATCTAGTTAATGATGTCAAGCGAGTAAAAAAAGGTCCTTCTAAACTTATGATTGAAAATACTTTATGAAAAAGTTATAAACGTCTATACTCGCGTAGTGAATTTTTTAAGTTCACTTATAGGACTATCAGTAGAAAGAACAACTGTTTTTTTCTGTGCCAATAACTAAAAAAACTAGAAATTTCCAGTCGTTGTTGCGGCAAATGAGCGAGTTTAATCAGTCTTCCAATTAAAGTATATCAATGAGAGGGAAATAGTAATTTTATATAATATATATTTTTATATTTATATAATATTTTTTATATATAATAAATTATATAATAAAATAAGGCAATGCAGCAAAAATATAAGCACATTTTTTTATCTTTTTAAAGATTATCGAAGATTATTGAATATAATACCTATTTAGCTGAACATTATATAATATAGATATACAAATCTATTACACGTGTAAAAGAAGATTATTCTAGAATTCTATCCTATTTTTTCCGATAAGAATGACGGTGCATGGAATGTGTATTTCAGAAGTATAGAATTATGAGTTTTTATTGGAAGTTGCAAAGACCAAAACTGTAAACTGTGTATTTTTTAATAAATTTTAAAGTATTATAGAATTACAAACAAAGGAACGGAAGTTTGATTTTCTTTTAGAATTATTGTCCTCGCTTGTTTCACTCACTCTTTTAATAAAGATCTTAAGAACAAATATACTATTCTTTTATCTTTTTCTGACTCCTTCTTTTAAACTTTTAAATACATTTTGTGAGCTGTTTTTGAAATTGTAAATACATTTCCCAAGTATCTAGCTGTAATTTGTTTTTTCCGTTTATTTCAATATTTTGAAATTCATTCATTTTAAGATATATGGAAAGCTTTTATTTTATCGGTGTAACGAGACGCGACTATCATGATCATATTGGTAAAATTTGAAAGTAATCTGGAAATGTGTACAGGTGGTTCACGTGTTAGGTTATAACTTCGTAACCAGTGCAGTCACAGAAGAATGTCAAATGAGAAATACGAATGGTTAAGAGAGTGCTACATCCGCAGGATCGTGTTTTGTTTAAAAGTGCAAAGGTGTGTCTACAATTATATTTTTCAATGAAAATGCATACTTATTTTTACATAGAAAGATTCCCCTCGTCATTCTACGCAAAGGAGTAATGGGCTACAATGGTAAACAAATTATTAATTATCAAGATATTTAAAAAAAATATTTTGATAATTTCTTTGTTATCGTTCGTTAGTTACCATCGAGACAATAAGAGAGCTTATTTCGAATCAGTACGTCTTTTGTGAACCTGTAATAAAACTTCGACCAGACATCAAGATCAGTATGTCGTTTCCTTGACTTTTTCTAACAGTTATTATATTATATTCTATTATAATTTAAATAGCACTTAAAAATTAGTCGACACGTACAGAATATCTCGTACGCAGATAGACAATTACATAAGTACGGAAAATAACACGTAAGACGAGAAGCAACCCAGCTGAAACACGTACCTTCTTTATTGTCGTAATTATTAGTGTACTTTCCCTCCCCTTTCGAGTGATCCATTCATGACATGCTTCTTCGTGGGTGGACTATATAAACGTTTATCTCTGTTCCTCATTCTTTCGTCATTCCTACGAGTTCCTTCGTAAACATCGCGGGCACAATGTTCTGACCATCATCCTTGGTGAACCGTGTTTTAAAGTGCCAAAAAGAAAAAGTGCTCTGTGTTAAGCATTTTCCAATTTTTCGTTAAATTTTTATTATATTTTTACCTTGTTGCTTCTTTCTTTCGTTCAACTCTGCGAAGAATGCGTCGGTTTTCCATCATTTGGATAATAAGTACGTCTTTGCTGCCCCTAATATTGTTCATCGATTGTGCGTTCGGCCTGTATGAAACGTCGCCTCATATTATTGTGTTTATGGCTGACGATTTGGTAAGGCTATAATATATTATTTAAAATTAATGTTCAATAAATAAGTTTTATTAACTTTTAAATTTATTTCATTTAAAACTTATATATTTTTAACAAAATTATTAAACGTTAGCTTTATTATGCTTTGGTATATCATATCGATATTACAGATTTAAAATATATTATTCATATACGTATGTGTACGAAATTTGTATAATATTCGCAGCGAATTTAGATACTGACGAGTTAATCAAAATGCAAATTATTTTTACAGCATATAAACATAGCACGACCTATTATAGTTGGCCAGTCCAGAAAGTAGATGAAAATTACAAATCGAAATAAAAATTTACGAAAGTTGCACTTATGCAAAATGCAACCGTCCATATATTACTTATGCTTGTCTGCTTCGTCTAATTTGCTGCAATTAATCTGTAGTACGAAAGCGTTTTGAATTAAAATTATCCTTAGTTAAGGCAATTATCGTGACTTGAAAATTACTTACGCCCCCTCATCTAACAAGGATGCTAGTGCTTGTGACTCATCCTAACCGCAAAACAAAAATCTCCCTCTTACCTACCATGACATATCAATTACTACTACTATTATGCTGTCATATTTTATTATTATATAATCGTTTATTATCTCGCGCATAGATGTATAAGCGTAATTTACCTTAGGAGTACATCATTTTGACATTTGGCATGTTAGGAAACCAGTTTACGTTGGCATTCACTAATGTACAACCGGATATACTAGTTTCTTTCTTACATATGTAACCTATTTCTCGAATTTACAACTGGCTCAATTAGGTCATTTAGCTAATATGGATAATATCTTGGATAATATGGCGAGAAGGTACTGTCCAATGACAATCCTTCAGAGTTACTAGGTTTAGGTTTTATTCCATGCAGAGTTCCAAAGACTTATCTTTTCAAGGTTACGATTGAAGAACATTTCTCTACTGTTAATCCTTTATTTCTTGCCACAAGCGGAATTGGAGAGTTTGGTAAATTTAAACCGAAACAAGGAATATATCTGTACCACTTAAGTTGCGTTTTTATGTCTAATGAGTAGCTAACATTTCATGAAATCTATTTTAACTTTTAGAACAAACACGGGGTTCAATTGTTCTAGAACTTCTACATTGAACAGACACATTTAATGTCACTTAATTCAAAGTTATTCTTCTCTTTCATTAACATCGATTATTGTTTTTATTATATATATTTTCTCGTCGGAGATAAGATGAGGGGATTATTCATTTGAAATAACCTTACCAATTTACCAATTACCAATAACCTTAATCAATACTATTACTAATGCTACGTTACATTATAATTTAATATTGCAATGAATTATAAGTTTTACGTAACAACGTCTAAAATTATTTCACGTAGAAAATAAGTTAACTTACTTTGCAATGGTATGAAGATATTTTTATGATTTGACGTTTATTTTGTGCGATAGGGATGGAACGACGTTAGTTTTCATGGATCGAATCAGATACCAACTCCTAACATCGATGCACTCGGGTACAATGGGATTATACTAAATAGACACTATGTACTACCGTCAAGCACGCCATCCAGGACAGCTTTTTTCACTGGACAGTATCCAATCCGTATCGGTACGTATTTGTACACGCTTAAAAGTATTATTATTTTTAGTTACGGGACTCTATCTGACTCTAAATCGTACTGGGAATTTAATAGTATACGTAACATCTTATGAACATTCTTGTTTAATGTAACATCACGATTTGCAATTGTTGATCTATATAGGGATGCAAGGAGCTGACATTCGCGGTGGCGAACCACGTGGCCTGCCACTCGACATCAAAATTTTACCAGAGCATTTACGAGGCTTAGGATATACCACGAAATTAATTGGAAAATGGCACATGGGTTACTATACACCTCAGTACACGCCATTGCACAGAGGCTTCGATACGTTCCTCGGTTTTTACAACAGCTATATTTCTTACTACGATTATAGCTATTCGAATCAGGTGAGATGTTAAAAGCAACGTGCGAGTAGCAAAGCAAGTAAAAGTTTTATAAAATATCTTATTTGTACATTTCCAGAACATGAGCGGATACGATATGCATCGCGGAGACGATCCAGCTTACGGGATGAATCGCGAATACGCGACAGATATGTTCACCCGTGAAGCGATCAGCATCATCGAGAATCACGAAGTTAATAGGCCTCTTTATCTCCAGTTATCGCATCTTGCTGTTCACGCACCTTTAGAACAACCAACGAACGTGTACAACGATAGAGAGCCTATACACATTCGCGAGCCGAATCGTCGCAAATACGCTAGTACGTAGACGCGTCTAATTTAGACATAGCTGCTTCGCATTGATCGAGTAGTACAACTGGAAAAATGTAAATTTTAGAGAAGAGGCTTTTAGAGATTTACGAAGGAAACAATTCAGATTGGCTTCATCGGACGAAAATAGAATAGTCGCTAAAAGCCGCATAAATAGTTCATCTTTTCTGTGGCAGATCTTGTTATCTTAATTCGTATTTGTACGGTTTACGATCTCATAGATCACACGGCTAATTGAATGTGTTTGTCCTATTCTAGAAATGGTGTCGAAGTTGGACGAATCGGTTGGGCGCATATTTCACGCGCTAGGCGAGAAAGGAATGTTGAAGGACTCCTTGATTCTGTTTCTCACGGATAACGGAGCAGCTTCGGTCGGTAGATACAGGAACTACGGCTCCAACTATCCCTTAAGAGGGGTAAGATCACGTCATTAAGACGAAGCTTCTATCCACCTGAAAATGAATCACCTAAGTTTCAGCATTCTCAAATTCAATTTCAAACTTTCGAATAATCGAATTTATTATACGTTATAATTGACATTGTACGTCAAAATTTCGACGAAAATGAAGTTACGCTAAAGCTCAAAGCATCTCGGGTAATATCGGTCGAACGGGACTCGGATAACCGAGAGTCCACGCCGTATTACGATACCTCTACATTTTAGAATATTATTGTTACAGACAAAATACACGTTATACGAAGGAGGCGTGAGAGGAGTCGCGGCATTGTGGTCGTCCAGGTTGCAGAAAGCAGCCCGCGTATCCAATGAATTGGTACACATAACGGATTGGTTGCCAACATTATACTCTGCGGCTGGCGGAGATCTGAAGGATCTAGGCGAGATCGACGGGATCGATCAATGGCGTCTACTCAGTGAAGGACGTGGACGTGGCAGAGATAAACTTTTGTTGAATATCGACGAAGTTTTAAAAACTGAGGGAGCGATCTATAGTCGATTTAAATTGTTGAGAGGTAACTACTGAAATACAGAATAAAATAAAAACCACCGCTAGGGTGATCGAAGTCGACGAGGATTTCGTCCTTTTCTAGATAATTAGGGATTTTTCCTAAAAAATGGTTCAAGGTACCATCGAAAATGGTTATTACGACGGGTACTATGGCGACTCTGGAAAGACGTTAGAGACGCTGCCTACGTACACGGATATCGTGATGAAAAGTACCGTCTCTGAAAGCCTCACTTATCATTTGGGTGGTCCGGTGACACAACCGAGTACAATGGTACGATTACGGCAAGATGCAACGGTTCAGTGTAATGCAAACTTCACGTATTACCGCAGACAGATGCTCACGCCTTGCAACGTCACGGAATGTTTATTCGACATAGTGAACGATCCATGCGAAACAAGGAACATCGCGGAAACGTATGTCAGGGTGAGTAATAGAATAATGAATATCTTTACGTTATTTCGGCTAGTCAAAGCGATATCAACATGTCAATGCGTTGCTGATCTAGTGCTGATGTAATGATGATGTCATATCGATGTCGACAATGCGTACAGTAAATAGCATGAATGCGTGCACAGCTGAACATCCAACCAACGTTGTGCCATCGTTATCGATGTTCTTCAAGTCACAGTCTTCTATAATGATCGGCCTTGCGTCTCCCTCTCCTTTCGTTTCCTTTTTATTATTGTTATTATTAAAAATCGTCGTTACGACCTTCGATCTTGCTACATGATATTCTATATATTTTTATAATGTACTGATTTGTCGTCTGTAGATCGCCAGAGACTTGAACTATTATCTGGAACAGTATAGCCACATTTTGGTGGGGCAGATGAGAAAACCGGTCGATTGGTCGGCAGATCCGAGAAATAGAAACAAAACGTGGGGACCGTGGGTGAAATCAGGGGCTACGCCGTGCAACGCTGCAGCTGTACTTGGCAACTTAGTCTACAACATCCACATATCGGCGATTTTGGTTTCGATATTGCTGAGCAATTTTATATGACCATGCAACGTTTGTTCGAGCAGTGATTCTATAAGCAAATATTGTCGCAGCATCAAACGATCGTCGAAAGTCGAAAATCAGTTGACTCAACTTGAAATGGCGCACAGAGTTTTAAACAACAGGGTAATAATTTGCTAAACTGAACAGTTTTGGAAGAGTCAAGCAGAACATATCTATTTGTGGTCGTTTTACCATCAGAAAATTTTAGCAAAGTAAATGAATGTTTTAAAAGAATAGCACAATTTTTAATATTTTATGCTGCTATTTGTATTTTAACTAGTTCAATCTTTTATGTTCTATAATTAATAATTTTATATTGCATTAAATTTATATAAAATTAGACGTTTCTAGCGATGTAATATTTAACAGCGTAATCGGTTTGATTGTTAAAGCGAAGCGATTACAATTGGAACGCTAACAATTTGGAATGTAAATTGTTATTGTTATTGAAACAACTAGGAATAACGTTTATAGTCGAGCGATTTCGTAGAAAGAAAATGTAAAAATATGACTGGCAATGCTTCGGGTTGACTGGTGAATTATAGCGATAAATATGATTAGCGAGGCATAAATTGAAATAAATGACTTCATATCTACGGTGTAATTAACGATTTTGCCGACCTTGCTGCGTAATTCAAACAAATACGTAATTTAGGTGCCTTGGATGATAGCCTTATAGCGAAGTATACTCGTTACCTGCCATAAATTAAGTCGTTTAGCAGTCGAGTTTTACGAGTTTATTATTTACGAAATGTCCATACTGTTTAGTAATTCTGTTTAAATTAAAAGTTATACATCTGGTAAGAACTGGGCGAACGTTCCATTTACATTACAATCCCAATTTTAATGTACATACGCAAATATTTTAAAGATGCGATTAATTTATTTACGTAAATGCAATGATACGAGTTCCATAGGATATTTTAAAATACGAATAAAATAAGTTGCAAATCTCACAAAGATAATAAAGTTATGGAATACAAAATAGTTTGTCAATTATTTGCTGGCACATTTCCCTTTATACCAAAAGTAACTGAACCGAAAGTACATGTCTCAAAAGAAATATTTACTTAGTTAAAGATCTAACAGCAAATGAAGGATTAAGCGCAGACAACAAACTTCTCTTCTATGCAGGACACTCGTCGAATCCAGCCAAGCAAGATAAAATATATTACTGGACTGCTGATGTTGATATAAATTCAAATTTTTATGGAAGAAACTGAAGAAATGACGTTTAAACAAACATCTGTTTTGCCCTTTAAATATTATACCCAATACTCCACTTTGAATATTTTTTTTATATTATTTTTCACTACATTTATGCCATACAGTTTTGCATATTTAAACTGTATATCTAATCTGTTGTGTAAACGCAAAAAACAGCTGCAGTTTACGTATACTTCGATTTTTCAGACATCTTATTTAAACACTACTCAACCCAGCTACGCAATTCGATAATAACAATAATAACAAACAATACATAACACAGTTATCGCAAGATTAACGATATCTCTGTTTATCAGTTTTTTTTAAATGATCGCCTGTCCATTAAGCGATATCGAGCGTTTAATTATCCTAAAGTTAGTTAGGAATCCGACGGTCCCGTGCAAACGTGCTAGTACTCAAGGTGAGGGTGCGTATTATCAGAAAATCGCAAGGACGGATCAGTTCCATAATTGCGAAGAATACAGGACAAAGCGGAACGTTCTCGTTGAGACGCGTGCTTTCGATAGTTGCGGTACAGGCTTCGGAGTTAAATGATCGCACGGTCGGCCAGTGATAATAGTTAGAGTGTAGAGCATCCCGGAAAGTACTTTCTCCGCCGGCGGTATAAAGCCTCGGCGCGTTATAAGTGGCGCGGTATTACGTGGCAGGATCGTTAATGGTGAATCGTTGTGTCGAGTGGTGGTCGATTTTACTTAGCTCGGGCAACGCGTTTAAATTACGATCACGCGCGGTTCTACGAGGCGTATCCGCGAAAGTAAGTTCCGATTGGCTTTTTACCATTTCCGAGGATCTTCGCGATTTGTACAGAAGGGACGTTCGATAAATCGTTGCGTCAGGACGTGCGTTTATGTTACGTAAATGTATCGTCGATAGAAATTATCCGTACAATAGGTGCAACTTTACAAACGAAGCTGCAGACACTTCATTTGCGGATTTAGTGACACAAAATACCTCCAAGATTCACGCATCGACGCTATAACTTTCGTAGTTTGAACGTTTTATTAAATTTTATAAAATATAAATTTATGAAATTTATTAAATTGAAACGCTTGCTGTAAAGGGACTAACTCGCGAAATTTTATTTTATTTTTTACGTAGATTTTATCGTCGCATCGGCTAGATCCACGTGGCTATTAGAGATGACAGCGTGACGAGATAAAAATTTAGTAATTATATTTTTATAGATAGCGATATCTCTTTCGTAAAGAAGGAAACACTCGAGATTCGGTCTTTATCACAGAGATTTTCGCTTGAATCTATTTTGCTCTAGTATTCGTCACGAGAGCGATTGTATTAGGGCGAATTAAAAGATACAATTCAATATCGACGATCCAGGGTATCTGATAACTGGGTGCTTGTTAAAAGATTCTTCGTTGATCTTGAGCGCGTGCGAAGACCGGCGTCCTGTAATGGCAAGTATCTCGATGAGGGTAAAAACTACGTGCAGCAAACTTCTATTTTTCCAATATGACAGCCAATCGGAATTTATTTTCTGGACGCGTCTCGTATTTCCTCGTAACGTGTTGGTTTTCCTGCCTGTACGCGCATTAGATTCTTCGAAAAGATTCTTCGGTTTTAGAAGGAAATAATAGATGCGCACCATTTTTGTTTTATATTATTGTATCGAATTTTATTTATTTTTATGTATGATCCGTTTTATAGCAATAGAACAAAATCTGTTATTTCCTTGTGAAACTAAAGTAATTTTTACAGTGTGCAATTTTGCTTATCGCATATCGTGTGAATCTTTCTCCATAGATTCTTATACGGCTAGAAGAAGAGACCTGGGCACGAGTAAAAACAAATGTCGAGTCCTATCCTTAACTGCATAGTGTCAATGTCTGTGATTATTGCCTCAGGATGCTTGTTCTACTTCTACGTCGTACTGGCGCAACAGGAAACGCAGGGCCAGCAGCGGCCAAATATTATAGTTATCATGGCGGATGACCTTGTAAGATTATCCGGATTGTTTAGGTTTCGAAAACATTCAATTTTGTCTTACTTCCTAGGACAAATCTGTTGGTGTCGCTCGTGAAATCGAACGAAAAGCGTTTAACAGCAAATATGGCAATAAACGCAAGCCGAATTTGCATTCTTTCTTTCACTTTGCAGGAACAGGTTCGCCAAACGTCGTACGACATATTCGCACTAATGATTTACATCGATCTCTTTCGAACAAATGGAAAAAGTAATATTTCTATTCTGATCGATGTTAAAAGCAAGTTTATCGACCTGTTTCCTGATAATTCTATTTTCCACGAATTAGGGAGCGTCTCAGTTGCGTCATTTGTGTTTCATAATCGCGGATATTTGATCAGATTTCGTTGCACATGAATATTGCACGCAGACGATTAAAAGATAAGGTAGAAATTAATTTCTCAATACTTCATGTAGAGATATCCACGCGGTTCCATATTTATGAAATAAATACTTCGATTCGTGGAAATACACACATATTGCTCCTCCACGCTTTCTATGTTCTCGATTTCATTTGTCGGACAAATATGGTTTCGACCATATGTTTTTGCATTCTTGCAATTGCGAACAAAGCAACTGACATGCAAAAACATAGCAGTGTATCGTTGCATGTAGACCAAATTGAAGATCGATTAAAAGGCACGCATCTATGTTGCACTCTCAATTCGTTCTTGAATATCAATAAGATAGATAATAGAGCAAACTTGACATATAATTTCTTTAATCCTTGTGCTCGTTTCGTTTCGTTTCATCATATCTAAGAACGTTTGACAAATACGATCGTAAATTTTATGTACGTTTTTAAAAAGCGTTGCAAACTAAACTTGGATCTTTTTCTATCTCTGTTCTTCAAACATTTGAGAATTATCTTTTTTCAACAACAGCGTCTTTAACGACTTGCATGGTTAATAAAATTTCGCCAATAAAACTTCGACGACTTGCTACGTGATCCAAAGATAAGGTTTCTTTAATTAACTTCGTTCCAGTACGAGTAATTTTTTCGATCAAGGAGATGTCAAGATCTCGACGATTTGCTTCGGTTAATTTTATTCGAGTACAAATAACTTTTACAACCAAGAAACTTCGATAATTCGCTACACGATCTAAAGATTTTTATCGAGTCTTTCTCTAGTAGATTTATAACGAAAGATCGGCAAAATTTGCTACGCGACTCAAAGTTAAGAGATTTTTAATTGATCGTTTTCGGTCGCAAATAATTTTCACGACAAACGTGTTGTCAGCGAAATTTCGATAATTTCCTACACGTCCCAGAGATAAAGATTCTCATTGAACCTTTTTTTTTACTACAAACGGAGTTAAGAATGAAAAACCTGATAAGATTGATATCGACCAGGATCTTATCATTTATAAGTAACAACCTACCGATTGACGAACGAAAGACAATACTGAATTGCTGGAATTCCTCATCAAGGGCTGGAACGACGTGAGTTTTCACGGTGCCGATCAAATACCTACGCCGAATATAGACGCCCTGGCATACAATGGCGTGATATTACAACGACATTACGTTTTGCCGATTTGTACACCGTCGAGGACAGCCTTTCTTACCGGGCGTTATCCTATTCGGACAGGTACTCTATGAATATGATTTATAAGATCGATAGCCAGGCATTTGGCTCGTTGATTTTTTAACAATTTTTTATCGCGACTCGCAATTGTTAAACCAGCAATCTGTTTCAAGTCAGGAGCCAGTTTCAAGCTTAGAATTATTCGAATAAAATACTCGCAAAATGATTACTTGACCGATATATCGGTAGCAGTAGATATTATTTTGACACAATTTTGTGTTACAAATTATCAACGATGATAGTTTTATTCGTATCAGCGTCCTGGCTATCACGAGAGACTCGGTTTACAATTGTTATTCTTATTTGCCTTGTACTCTTGACCGTACATTCTTTAATCAGACGTCTATTTATTTATTTAACTACAGCCATAGAGAATCGTTTATTTAATCTAAATATTTATCCTGCCCATTATCTATTTATCTAACTATGTTTATTTAACTCCTGACTTAACTAACTCAACACTTGACTAACTTCTATCTATAAATAAAATTTGCTCGAGCCATTGCCAAAGTATGATAGTTATTCATCGAACGTTGTAAGTGGAACTCAATGTCATCTTTTGTAAGAGGTGAACGATCGAAAAAAGAATCGAAGAAGACTGCCATGTTACGTGGAAACAACGAAGAATATTTACGTGGCACATTTAAGCTGAACTATGCGCTTAGTTATTTATTCACCCGTGAAAGATAACGAGGAAGTCGTATATTCAAAACGACTGCTAATAGTGCAATTAGATTTCCTTTTTCTTATCATTAATGTATGGAATTTTTAAATTGCTTTGGTGTCTCCTGCTCAGTGGCCTTGTACGTAATATTGTAAAAATGTACATTTGCATGCAGCGTGTTCTGTTCGACTGGAAACGCACAAATGTCTGGAAAAATACGAACGACACGGAAAAATGTTTCAAAGAAAAGTCGTACGATATCGAGAGGGACATTATACTGTGCTTTTATCCGCTTGACCTTAATACTACGTATTATATGTTATGTATATATTATACAAAATGTTTCTTTATTTGTAATTACCTAATTACACGATGATTAAGTTCAACTCAAATACAAAGTGTTATGGTATCGATCACGAATAATCTCAAGAAAAAAGATTTTTCGACACCTGTACAGAAGATGATGTAGACTCAAGTACTTATAGGTTTCTCGATTTAATTATCGTTTAATAAGCTGTCTCACGTATAAGTGTTAATTATCGGGAATGTTTCGTAATGTAACGTGTACATTTTTGCACAACAGGAATGCAAGGTTACCCGCTAAAGGCAGGTGAAGAACGCGCGATACCTTTGAACAATACGCTCCTGCCAGAATACCTACGAAAATTGGGATACGCCACGCATCTTGTAGGAAAGTGGCACGTTGGCTATTATAGCGATTATCATACACCGGCCTATCGTGGTTTCGACACCTTCTTGGGATATTACAATGGTTACATCACATACTTCAACCGCACCATCGAGCAAAACGTGAGTTTTGTAAAATAACGAGAAGCATGGACATTTTTACCATTTTGACGATAACGAATATAATTTTCTCCACTTTGGTAATCACATTTTTATAATCTTATTATTATCAAATATATCTTTCGATAATTTCGATAACTTTCGAAGTAACGATCAAATATATTCCTATTTTTGCGGGACTTCATCATCGTTATCCTTTTGCATCTATTTGATCATCTGATATCGGTTCGGATGCTGAACTGTGCGTAGATGAAAGCTCCCTTTCCAAAAGAAACGATCAAGGAGAATGAAAATTCTTTTACAGCTCCACGTTGGATATGATCTACATTACGACGTCGCAGGAAACTTATCCGTCAAGTACAACTACGAATATATGACAGACCTTATAGCGGAAAGGGCGGAAGATATAATTTTCAATCACAATCACAGCAAACCTCTGTACCTTCAGTTATCCCATATTGCCGCTCATTCTAGCGACGCTAAGGAGAAGATGGAAGTCCGCGATGAAGAAGAAACGAACGCCACGTTAGGCTACATCGAAGACTTTGATAGAAGAAAGTTGGCAGGTATGCGACGAGAACGATTAAATCGTAGATGAGCATTGACTTTGTTAATCATATGTGTATACAGCGTGGCTAGCAAAAGTATTCGCACGCTTGCCACGGAAAACTTTTACGTTTATATCGTGCTTGTTACATATATAAAGTAGATTTTGAAACCTGATTAACACCGTGTGAGACGTGGCTGTTGATCGTCATATGGTCTAGTTAGACAGGGTGTACTGTGACACGCGTGAGCCACTTCAGGAATGCGCAGAAGGTACGAAAATGATGAGAAAAGTTCATACGAACACGCAACTGCTTAGCTCCACAGAAGCTGCTCGAAATCGCCACCCTCGGTCTGCATGGAACCTCGTAGTTGTCGAGTGAAAGAATTTCGCGGCATTTAAAAAAATCACAAACTGGCTGTGAATTTGAAGCAAGGTCAAATATGTTCAAGATTGGTCAACGTATGTTCGTACGAACCTTTCTCGTTGTTTTTGTCTTCCCTGTCTTCCGCTGAAGTGGATCCAACGTGGGGTGTTACGGTACACTCTGTAATGGTAAAATTTGAGCCCAATCTGAAAATACATAGGACGAATGAGAACACGTGTGAAGCAAAGCAGGGGCTGATTCAGCGTAATAAAATAAAAAGAGAGGTTTATGTAGACGTACGACCTTGTTTTCGGGTTACAGCCTTGGGTTACTTTTCCAATCGACAAGCTTGACATTCCTCGTACTTTTGCATTTAGACCTGACACCTCCAACTTGAACTCGAGCTTGGACCGTGACTCTTATATTTGTCGCCTTATTCTCGGTGCATCGACTACTACTTGTTATATTCTCGCAGCGTCTGAACTTTCATAATACGTGAATCCAAACAGAAACATAAAATATGAGTATTTATGTACACCATAAATGTTGTTTGCTGTACCTTATTGCAATGTATATGTTTCCTTGTTTTCAGGCGTGGTTACCGCCATGGATGAATCTGTCGGTAGAGTCGTCCAGGCGTTGAGGCACGCTAACATGCTGGAAAACTCGATTATCGTTTTTATGTCTGATAACGGTGCACAGACTGTGGGCCTTTTGGAGAATTATGGATCAAACTATCCTCTGCGTGGGGTAATATAACGCCGTATTTTATGCTCTGCGGTTTCTTGTACGTTTTCGTTGATACGTGTCAGGGTGCTTAAGAAAAGACGAGATAAATCTGAAAAATAATTAAGGAGTTGTTAAAATCTTTAGCAGTTATCCTCTCGTTTGAGAGCTTAGACTATGAGATATTTATACAGGACACAAAAATTGATGTCATTCAGTTTGATAGGAGTTATTTAAATAAGTAAAATTAATACTTTATTCTATTTAAGGTAGCATCCATTTTCAGCTGAAGTTCACGCTTTTCGAGGGCGGAGTTCGTGGAGTAGCGTGCGTTTACTCGCCAGCGATAAAAAATCCGTCCAGAATTTCAAACCAATTGATTCACGTGACCGATTGGCTACCAACATTCTACTCAGCTGCTGGCGGTAATTTGGAAGATCTGGAGGAAAATCTCGACGGTGTGGATCAATGGGCCACTATCGTTTCTGAAAAAAAGACTAGGCGTAAGAACGTATTATTGAACATCGACGAAAAGGAGGAGCTTTCTGGAGCTCTAATGGGAAGATACAAATTGATCAATGGTAATTATCCTCTTTTCAATTAATAATAAATTTTCTTCTCCTTTTAGCGCGTTCAAGCAGCTCCTGTCGTAGTCTTCGCATATTCCGACTCAGCCTCTATAACAGCAAATTAAGTTTAGTCGCTACTGACAAATACCGTCAGTAAATAATCGCGTATTGTCGATTGGCGAATCGACTATCAAAGATCTTGTCCAATTAAACTTTTTCTCTCGTACGTAGGAGCGAAGCTTGAGTACGGCGATTACTACGGCGACAACGGCACGAGCGAATCGTACCCAGAGTACAACGTATCAAAGGTTTTGCATTCAGCAGCCGGTTTCGCTCTTGCCAGCGTTTCGAACGCGACGTTCAACAGCGAGCGTATAATCGAACTTCGACGAGCGGCCACGGTTGTTTGCGATAATTTTACAAGTTATCCTAGGTGTCTGGATAGATGCTTGTTCGACGTCTACAACGATCCTTGCGAAACTACGGACTTGTCGCGCGAACATCCAGAGGTAAATATACACGTCGGGGCCGTATTTATCCGAACTGTGTGGAGGACAGGATTATTCGATAACGCGGAGACCTTATTCGGATAATAAATATATTCGATGAATGTTTCCTATTGAAAACTTTGTGCGCTGCTTATTTTACAATTTTATTAAAACGTCCTAACGATCCTAACGAAAATTAAACGAAAGCGATCGTATCGGAATTTGTTTAAAATCGCGTAAAATTAGTTTATTACGCTGCAAGATCTAACGTTTCGTACGAGATAAAAATCAGTATAAATAATCAAGAATGATCATCAAATTTAATGGATATCTATTGCAATCGTATCTGTTATGCTCAATTTGAAATTATTCTTTAAAGAAATGTTATTTTGTTCGTAGGTTGTCGACGAGTTAAATCGCTTCATCGCTGGATACTTCACAGTTCTAAGGAATCAAACGTCCGGTCTAGTGGATCCACGTTCTTATCCCGAGCACTTCAATGGAACCTGGATGCCCTGGATAAAATTACCCGACGATGAAATTCGACTTCTTAGCGGTCGATAATCTGCAGAGAAAACCGTGAAAGATCGATACATCGCAATACGTATCAACGTGTACAGAGAGGCAGCTTTACACGTTTCATCGCGATTTCGTACAAAGCTTGTATATGTCGTTTTTATTTTTTAAATAAGAAATCGACCAGATGAAACGGCCATTAGGTACTAATTTATTAAGTACTGATAATTAATAAACTATGAGGTATCAGTGGCCGAAAGAATATTTTTCTAATTTATCCGCTGCCTTAACAATTTGGTAGAAGAACCAGCGAAGCGAGTGCACGAGGTTCTAGATTCGAGAAGCGAGCGATGGGGTGGGAAAAAGTTTATCGCCGGGGGACTAATTCCTTTTTTTCACCCATGTTATTATATACAGATTATGCAGATGAGAATCCGTCCTCACGAAACACCTTGATATCAATTTAATTGCATCGGTATCGAATTAATTAATCTACATCCACGCGGATACACAACTTCCGACTTTCAATTTGTTTCAATTTAACGTGCACACTATCGCTATGACTAATCATTAACCAAACGATATTATACAACTTCATTCTTTTATCGCGAAAACATAAGTTGGACGAACAAACGAAATAACGATGGATGTACAATTTCAAGTGAAACTTTGAAAGCGGGCCTGGTAAAGTTAGCGTTAAATAACGAAGCTGCTGCGACTTATTATCGAAAACAACTTCTCGTTTGCGTTCGGAGTCACCGGGAAAGAAAGATCGCGAAACGTTGCAAAGTAAACGTCGCGCGGTAAAACCAGTAGCATTTTAACGTAAAATTTGGGAAAAGAAAGATCGCTGCCTCTGCAAGTTTCGTCTTTCTTCCCCCTTTTTTTTTGCGGTGGCGGGGGTTGGCGTTACGGCTCATTTAGCAATTTGCTTATTTGCTAGGAAAGTCTGTCGAGCGGTATACATGCGTTGGCTTTGTGCGTAATCGCGAAGAGGAGCCGAGACGCGGTAGAAGGGGGCTCGATGGAACGAGCGAGGTAACTTTTGCGATCGCACCGAGGGTTTGGGGTTTAAGTCGCTTTTAATAGCCAAGCAGCTGTCGCCGGATCTGTTTGCCCCCTTTTTATGGTAGACGTCTTCGACGAATAATGGGAGGAAATAATCTGGAACGAAAGAAGCGGCCATCCTTTGCGCTGCTTCTGCAATAAACCGCTTTTAACCCGTTCTCTTCGTCTCTTTGCGCGTCAACGCGATTCGCCGGTCGTTTTAACAGCGCCGAGTGAAAGTACTCGCGCAATTAACGCCAACCTTCTTCCGCCGATTCGCGTGTCACGTCGTCCTGGATCGCGAGACAAACTGGCAAACGCTGTCGCCTCGCAACGCGTCTTCCGATCTTTTCCCAACGCTGACACGCGTCTAGATTCTTCGGCCAGCTACGACGCCAGCCGTCGTGACGGGAACGCTCCGCTGTTGCTGTTTCGCGGACAGGTGCACGTTGCTTCGCGATGATCGCCACGTGCAAGCGCGCTGTCAGCTTCGACGAGTCCGGTACGCGTCTACGAAGAGACGCTCGGCGCGTGGTGCGCCAAAATTCTCCGTTCGAACCGACAAGAAGAGTCGAAGGTACATATCGACTATCCCATCTGCTCGTTACAGGAACTGCGTTGTTTCTCAACCTGTTCGGATGAACGCGGTTCTACCGCGCAATGAGACTTGTACAGGGTCCGGCCGAATAACAGGTAAAAGCGGGCACGAGGTGATTCCTCCTGGAAAAATAAGAAAATAACATGGAGCAACAGTTTCGAGTTTTCGGCTTGGTTTTCGAGAAAATCGAGTTTCTATATTTATCGAGTAGCGTGAAAAATGTCCAGCTGAGTCGATTAACGTTATGGAAAATATACGGTGTCGTTGAAAAAAGCTCAAGTTTCAGGTTGATATCTCAGGGAGTGTAAAATATTAGAGAATAAAATCGCATCCGTTCGATGAGAGTGCCTTTCTCGATCAAACTAACTAATAAGTAACGAGTTATTTCGGATATTAGTTCGTACTGATCCACCCTGTATATGGCTATATACTTCCGAACAAAAAAGGATATCGAATCGCACGATTTCATAACGAAGTTTCGTATACGTATGCATGTGTTGCGTGCACGTACGTATGTACTTAGATCCTGAATGCGCCTAATTAATCTCTTCGAGTAATCAACAAATTGAACAGTCATTACCATTGATTGCCTCATTTGTTAGTTACCATTAACGCTCTTGTGACGATTTATTATACGCCATTATCGATGCTCGAGCAACTCTTAGCCGCAAAACGATTGAAGTGTATCGCCTAATTCTATACTATAACAGTCACGCGTACTCTGTGTTCGACGAGTATACTCGTCGTCGCTTACCTCTTGCCACGCATTTTGTTGTAGGTCGCGACAGCTAACTCGTTGATAAACTTGCAGTTTCATCGGAAAATCTTCATCATATTTACTCGTACACTTACTGTACAGGGCTATTACGCGGCTAATCGACAGTCCCACGTCGCAGATGTCACATTCAGCGAGAGAATTATTTTTCAGCATGTACGATGTGTGTCGACTGAGCGTGTCCGCGGAGCGTGTTGCATATTTACGTTGACAATATAGAGACGTTCGTATTCAGAGAATCAGCTGATCCATTATGACGCTGTCCATTATAAACCAACCAAAATATACCCATCGTCGAAAACGGACGAGCAGATATTAGAGAAAAGTTCGTCGCGTTTAACGAAGATACAAGAAGGACGATAGAGCGTCAGGCTAATTTCGGATAAAATAGAAACCGGATGATTGCTGGAGAATGAACCGGCTCTTTAGACCTTTCTAGATACTTTCTGTGCGATATTTCCAATGGTAAGTTCGGCTTCTCGGCAAATATACGATCCCACTTTCTCCTCGAAACTAATTGGCAAATCGTACGCGTAATTGGTTCGATACTTTGTGACACAGGCTTGCTACGATTCCTGGCTTACCGCATTCTTCGCACAAAGAGCACACATGTTGCAAATGGGAAACACGACGTTTCTTCGCTCTATCTCTTATCGCAGAAAACGAACTTCGTATCGCAGGATCGCGTTCTACGAAACGAGAAGTTGCGCGTTTCATTTTATTCGTCGCTAGGAAAATGTATCAGCTAGTCCGAAAAGTTTCTTTCGCTTTCCAAGGAAATAATAGACGCGCCACATTTTTTCTTTTATATTATCTTATCGATTGTCTTATTTTACATGATGTTTATTTTGTCCTATTACTACAAAATGGATCGCACGTAATTCGATAAAATAATAGAAAACAAAAAACGTTGCGCGTCCGTTATTTCCTTGTAAAACATTTGGCACAGTCTAATAGGGAGGGAAACGCTTTTTCCGTTAATCTATCTTTTAGGAGATATTTCCGTGGGTCGATAACAACGAGACACCCTGTGTGTTTCACGTATCATTACGTCGAGAGTGAAGTAAGCGTTTTGATGGAACTTTAAATATGAGCGAGGAAGTCATATTAGAATACTTAATTAGAGAGTTACTACTTGTCCTAAATTCCGGACACTTTCGTCTTCTTCTGCATCTGCTCCACTTGAACAGCGCAGTAAAGAGTAGCGCTACTCGCTTTATGAAAATTTTACTGTTATAAAACGTCGTTTTATCGTCGATGGCGTAGGTGAACATGTAGCAAAAATATTTTCCAAAGTGTTGACTTTAGAATTGATTTCCATCTTTACGACAACGTAGAAAAAATGTGAAATAAGTGCACACAGGGTGTCTGCTTTTAATCGATCCACACAAGTATGTCAGCTAAAGTATACGTTATCGGAAAAAGTGTTTCAAACGCAATTTGTTCTGTTTCAAGGAGGAGACGTCTTACCGCGACCACCGGATTTGTTTAGGTGCAGGCGTTTTCATCTTTGCTCTTTTAACGAAACCATACTTCTTTTTTATGCGCCATCCTACGCAGTCTTTTTTCTCTACGAAAAGCTACCAGGGCACTTGTATGTGAAAATATTGTCTGGTTTAAAAGATATTTCGATGTTAATCCCATCGTATGGGGTGTACGAAAGACAAGACAAGAGATTAAAGTTAAGATATTTTTTAAACTGATCGCTCTTTCATTTCCCAGGTATCTTGATACGTTTTCGTAGAGGGTTAAAAAATGCATGGGACGGTGTATCGAAAAATAACGCTATCGAACATCTACGTTGCTGGTGCACCAAATTTGAAGACACAAGACGCAACTTAAAAATACCTAATCTGCAATAGAACGCAATGTGAAATATATTTGTATTATTTTTGTCCTAATTCTCTCGCTAACTGGTAGCTAACTAATCGTTTACCAATTAAGAGCACTAATTAAATTAGCTGTAGCAAATTAAGCTGTTAAGGTAAATGCTGTTTAAATATTGGTATACTACGGAACACGTGCAATTGTAATCGTTAATACTGTGCCAGTGGATGCAAGGATAAACGACAAGTAAAAGGAAATTACGATGATCCTGTCACGGCGATTAACGAAACATCTTAAATATATGCTTAACGCGCATAATATATTCGCTAAAGATGCCTACGTGTGTCTGAACATTTTCACGCGCCTGTGTCATATGTAATAATTAAAAAGAATACACGGTTTAAGAATAAGAACGAAGCTTGCGTTTGTAATTCATTTTTACGTTCTTGATTTATATTTGTTCTCACTTCTCTTCTTGTCTTTCTGACGTCCAGGGATATCTGGCATTTTGTTTTAATATCGACGTGCGATAAAATTATGATAAACGATAAAAATATAAGATAATCGGCAACAGAAGGAAATGATTAGCCGTAAATGGTAAGCGCGAATGGTCGCGATACAAGGTTAATAAAAAAGAGCATTGCCCTGGTGATAAATATACTTGTTTATCAACCAGCAAGGACGAAAGTAAATGGACAGCGGATTGGTACGCATTTATGTACATTTATATGCAGAAATATTAAAAATATTAAAAGCAGAGCATTCGTTATATAATCTTCGACGTAACAAACAAATTTCTATTTAAATTCCATTTCTTTAGCGCGTCCATAGAAATGTAAATTTGCGTGAAAATCCGCAGCGAGAAAATAGAAGCGACTGGAAACTTTTGAGCGGTAGTGTACAGTGTACATGCATAAAATGCCTCGAAGAATACAATCGTTTCTTGACACTAGATCTACTGACCTGCGATGTTTGCCTAAATATGTCATACGCAGATGATCAGAATTAAAGTGGCAGGATGGAAACAAATAGATATACGGTGAATCATAAAGTTGTTCACGTACAAAGAGCGAATCTAGGGTAGTGCAGAAACGACAATTATGCAACTGTTCCAAAATAGTAAGGATCCTCCACTAATGGTAATTTCTTTGCCTCTATTATCATCAGGTATGAATTAATATCAATTTATATATATATATATATATACATAAAACATTTAGCTACGTATTAAAGGCCAATTGTTCCAGCGTTAAAATAGTATTGAAACATAAGCATCGTTAGACACCTGCATCGATAGACTGCGGATTTTGATGCGTTTATAGGGAATTTGAAAGCGTAAAATCGCGCGTCACGATATCTTAATAGTAGGTTAAACCATCCTTATGAAATCGAGAATAGGGCGCGCCAAATTGACTTAGCAATTATGTACATTGCGTAAGCATAATTACGAGATAGAATATAATTACAAGAATTGATAAATCTATCTGCAATGGTTGTAGTGGAAAAATAACTATCAAACGTGTGACACAGGAATGTCCTCCGACTATCGAAGATCGGAAGAGTAGAAAGACCAAAAGAGTACAGGAAAATAATAATCTTTTTTACGATAAATAGGAATATTAAACGACAGTTGTCCAGTTGCGAGTGTGATGAGAATAATTTGCTCTTTTCGCGACGGCTTCTAGATTAGTTTGGATTGGTAGTTCAGCGAAACGTAGCTTCTTATTAATAGATATAAATTGTTCCGCAATTTCACGTATTACACCTGTTTATGTAAACGATATCCAATTAGTTTACGTAAGAGAATCCCTTAGAATTGATTTCTTCGAGAAAAGAGACGTTCGGATAGCGCGCATTTACAAACAGCAGGAGGAAAGGAACTCGTATCGAATCCTCGGACCATCGACGTTCCATTGCGGAAGCTCGTTGTTCGTTCGAGCAAAAACGAGAGTCGAACGAACGAGTCGGTGATATTCCTGAGAATCTTACGTCGACGAACGTTGTGTACGTTTTAGATATCCAGACACGATCACGACGCATCATCGGATCGGACATGGAAGAACGACTTTCCCGATTTTTGTCCAACGGATCCTCGCGGGCCAAGTGGACGCGATCTTTGACCAGTTTCTCGCCTCCTCCCTTGTTCGCGTGGCCGCGTTCGCACCGTGATCGCCATCCCTGTGGCCGGTTCCTCGTCCAACGAAAACCGAGTAGGTGAAGTAGGAGGAAATAGAGTAGTAGTAGGAGGATTCCACCTCCACGGCGACCGGCAAATCCTGCGGGACGGCTCGACGGACACCTGTAACCACGCAGACTCCCTGCAGCACGGGACGGCGCGAAGGAACTCACCCGATAGGGGACCGTATCGGTCGCAGATCATTCAGGATACCGCGCGTTGACGTCTGCTCCGCTGCCTCCATTGATCATCCTCCGATCAATCGTCGAGTGACAGTGGACGTGCCGGTCGTTGTTTTGCTACACTCGGCCTCCTTCGCTTCCCGCTTAGCTTCGCCAAGTGTGCACACGGTACGTTATTCGCCGGTGGGAAAGCTCGCTTCGAAAAGGAAAAAGATAAAAGAAAAAGGAAAGGAAAAGAAACAAAAAGAAGAGAAAAAGGCTCGACGATAATTGCACCGCACGCGGTGATCAGCCGTGATAAATCAGGGCCTCGCGTGTGTGATTTCTAAGCGACTGCTTTATCGTCCCATCGACAACTGCAATTAAGTACAGTGTTTCCCGACTTGGAATTTATATCTTCCTTCGGACGCGCTGCCCTTTTCCCCTCGGTATCTTTGACTCTACCTCCGAGCCAGTTCTCATTGTTCTTTCTGTTTAACATTTCTTTCAATTTAGAGTAGCGTTTAACAGAGTTACATCGAGAGCGGAATAATTGGAAGCGAAGTTCGGTTCGGTCGTTACACCGATTGCATTGATCGGAGATCTTGGAGTATTTTTTCATTGGCTTCGTCGAAGATGGATGGATCGCCAACGGTAGCGCGATTCTACGTTACGATATCCACCGATCATCGAGAGAAACACAGTGGTCCCTGAAAGAGCGCGCGTGCCAGGACAGTCGTCGAACATTGGACAATTGATAGAGCAGTTCTAATGCGCGAAGCAGCGGAACGAATGCCGGTCTTTTAGAATGTAAAGTGCATGAAGATGACGGTAACGAAGAGAAGCGGTGCTAAAGCTTGGCTGCTCTTGTTCCTGTTGCTGATTCACGATGGCAGGTGCATCAAGTGGTTGTAAGTAACAATACAATTTCTTAATCGCTTCTTACGTCTAGATTTTATCTTAAGCACGCGCAAAATTCTCTGGCGGAACAACATGCATCCATTCGATGTTCAAACTTTATCCAACACGGATGTGAAGAAAATATTACAGCTTTTCTCTAGAATAATTTAGACGAAAGAAGGAATTTTAATATCGTCTAGGCTATGATCGAGAAACTATTGGTATATCTAGAAGTCTCCAAATAGATTTCTCGCTTTATATTCCAGAAACGATATTTAAAAAGGATGCGTGATATTGGTTAAACTTCTTTAAGATATCGTTTCTGGAATATAAAATGAAAAAATCTGTTTGACCTTTGAACTTTTACACGCAATAATTTACGCCGGAAGATCTAAATGATAGTTGAAGAATTATAAATCTAAAACACCTAATCAAAGAACCTATATATCTAAACAATAGCTGGTACATTGGTCTAAAAAATTACATGACATTCGTTACAACGAATACGAGTAAACTATATAAATCCAGTATATTTAATAACGTAAAAGAGCTACGATCTGAACCGCGTTTCATCTAAAAGCTATAATTTGTTGATTAAATTTTATCGACGAAACGAAAGCTTCCAATTTTTATGGGAAGCGTGTTATAGTCGTTAATCAGTTACGAGATAAGTTATGCTTGCAAGTATGCTCTACACCGGATACCTGTGTAAAGTAATTTAAACGGAGGTCTAAAAGCTCGGTTCTGTCGAAGCTGCCATGAATCGTTCGGTAACAAGCAGCCCCGATGTTCTCACATTTGTTCACGGGGTCTCCGGAGGAATCGAAAGATTAATGTAGGTCCGTTAATGAGAAACAAATAGGTTACCAGCCAAGATGCACGTACGCGCGGAGAAGAATGGGAGCGAAGCAAGGAGGATCATTTTACTCTATTATAAAGATTTCCTTCTTGCTTGTTTTCTTGGCCGCGCCATGGGGCCCCGAGGAACAATAAGTCTCAACGAGGATTTATTACACGTTCGAACTACTCTTACGTGTGATGCATCGAATTTAGGTTTATCAGGCCGTCCCTTGTACTCCGGCCGACTCGTAAATTCCTATGAAAATATTTTATAACGATGTTTGCACGTTTGCGAAACACGTTGCGATGTGTAACGACGCCTAGGTTTCGTGAAATCTGCATCAGTTTCGATTTATCTCCTCGTTACCGAACCTCTCGTTCGAACCTCTGTGTTCGCGGTGTGACGCCAACGTTGAAACGCCTCTTTCGAAACGTTCGATCGTTACGTTCAATAGCAACTGCGGTTTTGCTATCCGTAATAGCAGGTACTTGGAGTATGAAAAAGTATACGATCGAAGAGACTAAAGAGAAATTGGCAGGAATATGATTAACCGAGAGGAAGAGACTTTCTGATATGGTAGCTTCGGAAATACGATGGTTTCTTGTTTGAAAATGAGACGAAAGAAGGGCTGTGACACGCCATCGATAACAACGTTCTAAGAAATATTACTGAAAATAATACGTAGCAGGCAACGAGAATAATATATGACTGACAAATGGCCGTTCAAACGAAGGTAAGTCATTCTATCACTTGTCTCATATAGGGAGGCTAAAGAAAATAGATAAGAAGCTTAGGGGAATGGAGATAGCCAGCTCGTTACTTGGAAGAAATGAACAGGATCTGTTCTTCAAACTTATTGCTATTCGCGGTGAAAATTGGATCTTGTATGGTAACGAGATACTTGGAACAATGGCATGATAAAGATGAACATGTAAAACGTACGCAACATGTAGTATGTACAATGTACATCCAAAGGAGATAATGACGACTTTGATTTGCTGGACATCTGCTGGATCAATCCGTTATTGTTTTCTGTATCTTGCTACTACGATTACAGCAGAAATATATCGTAAATGAATCGCGAGATTCATTCGCGATGGAAATCAATTTTGCAACGCGATAACGTAAAATTTTTCATATAGAAAATCACGTAAAAGTATTAACAATTACAATAGGAAATTGAGCCGTATTATCCTGTGTATTTTGTTGATATAGATCATCGAATGACCGCGAGAGTGCGAATATTTATTGTACCTTCTTTAACAAAATGAATTTAGGCTCGCCGGTGAACCTTTTCTTTCTCAATCGTGAACTCTTGAGAAACACTATGATACGAACATAATGGAGTTTCGTGCAACGATCGACTAATACTCGAAACAATTATAAATTCATCTTGGCAATCGTACAAATCACCTTCGTCTTAATGATAGGTTTGCCTCTGCGCGCAATTTACATTCGTTTCTCTTCCAACTACAGAAATTCGACTACGCTAGATCGATAGCAAGAAAGAAGGATTAGAATTCATTAAACGTAATCAACGAGAGTAATGAAATTTCGTGCAACAGCCGATTAATACTCGAAACAGTTAAATTCATCTTGACGATCGTACAAATCGCTTTCGTCTTAATGATACGTTTGGCTTTGGGTGCAATTTACATTCGTCTCTCTCGCAGCTATAGAAATTCGGCTACGCTAGATCGATAACAAGAAAGAAGGATCAAAATTCATTATACATAATCAACAATCATCTAATTTCCTTCGCTTCCATTTTCTCGACCAAATATTCCGTGCGATTAATCTTCTGCGAAGGAGCTTCACGGAACCTTCTACGTTCGTCGATTTCTGCCTTAATTCCCATTCTTCGTACCAATTAATCCTATGCTTCCCCTCCGATCATTCTCTTCATTCCAGCGGCCAATTTCTTATGAATCATGGCCGGTTCTTCCGCGGGCGAACGAACGAATCGTTATGATGGCATTTTCTATAAGATTCCATTCTCTTTCTATTCTAATATGTCAGATACAGTGTGTTATATACACGCATTTATAATTTGACGTATTTATAGTACTGTGGAACCTCCAGTATCCGAATTAATGAGACACACCTAACTGTTGGTACGAGGGAATTTTCGAATAATAGAACCCACGTCTCTGTTTATGATTATTATTCATAAGACCAACGATAAAAGAACAATTAAGGAAAATACAATATAACGCGGATGTCATATTTTTTAAAATTATTTATAGGTTAGTCTAGGTCTCTTTTGCTGCTAAATCAAATTTTTATAATGCATTAAACTACGTTGAATTATTTTTGATCATATTATATGTACGATATTAGCTTCGTACCGAAGCAGTAGGAAAGTAATATAAAACTATAAAAAGGACACTTAGTAGTAAATGACACAAGCTAGAAATATTATTCCATTAATAGGACGTTTGGCTAGTGAAACGTTCGGGTAGTACATAATGTAACGTTCGAATAATGGATGTTCGGATGCCAGAGGTTTGACTGTAACTCATGAAAGTATTCGAACATTTGTAGAAGCTTGTTACGTATGTATCACTCGCGCTGTGTGAAATATTTCGAAATTCTATCGGCACTGTTATTGATTTCACGTTCGCTTGATTAGACTGATTAAGCTTAGAACAAATCTTAAGATATACGATACGTACGAATATATAAAATATGAAATATACATGAATATATAAAAATGTACGAAGAATGTACAGGGCAAAGACGGGATAAGTCGTATTTTATATTTTTCGTACAAGAAGTTGAGCAGTTTTAAAGCCCAACATCTTATCAAGCAATCGCATATCAAATACCGAAACTGTGTTTCTTCCATCGTAGTCACGACAGTGGTGTCTCGTTACGAAGCAATTGAAATTTCAGAAGGATTTATACAACGCTCATAATATATTCGTAAAAATTGTCTGTGGCAAGTGTTTGAGTATTTTCATGAGTAACTGTATATCCAGACATATACAATTGATGCTTATAGAAAATCCCATCTGGTCGTGTAACCGTTGCGTCTAGCTGGAACCAGTGAACGTACGAAGACAGCGATAGTCGTAATATCGTCCAGCGATCGAAGTTTACAATTTTTCACAACAGCGTCATATAGAATTGATCAGAAGCGATTAATCTAGCCATAAGTAAAAGATGCAGCTTCTGGAATATAAATAGAAACGGATTATAACATTTTTATTCCTTTTTACAAGCAGATAATCTTCCTAAAAATATAATCTGTCGCAAAAATATCCGGATGCTACAATGTTTCTAATAATTGGTTTATATCGTGAGTAAATATAAGAATAATTAAAAATATACATCAGATTAGTCCGCGATCTCCGCGTTAATATGAATATTTAATTCGCTTATCGATCTCTTAGAGTTAATGAAACATTAAACGGCGAATAAGAAACGTGTAGCTTTGGCGTTACAAAAATATTCAAACGCTTTAGGAAAATTATGTCTGCTGGCCCTCGTGATGCCTCTTCGCATGAAGCTAAAATGGCCACGTTATTGGTTTGCGTTGGCGCAAAACACAAAACACGCGCGATCGTCGAACAGAATACAACATGACGATGAATGGAAATAAAAATAGAAATTCTTCATATGTTCCCTTCGTATGTGAAGTCATTCGTTTTCTATGCTATATACGAGTATGATGTGCCCATAGCGGAGCCTTTCTACCGTTAAGAATTAAAGCTAGATTCATACTAGCGATCACGGTACGGTAAGATTACGCCAAGTCAAGCATCGGTCAGAATCATCTGCACGTAATCCAACGAGAACAGCTACAGCAGGCGGTTCGATCGAGTCGAATGAAAATCTGTCGACCGCGGCACCGGATCAAGATCACCGTCAAAAGTCGGAAAGGAGCACGGAGAACGAGCGTCTAATCGAATTTGCAGGAAATTGCAACGAACTATATGATCTCAGTGGCAAAAAATATTACGATACATCTGACAAGATGAAACAGTGGATGGAAATAGAGAAGAATGACCTGGAAACTTGTACGGCCACGCAGTTATCGCAATTACTTCCATTTATCATTTCCACTCATCGCGTTACTACCGCAAACGTATCTCATTCGCCATCTTATGAATCCTCGTAAAAGATTAACGCGAGTTTCGTTTGTTCCTTGTCCGAGCGAACGAATAAAGATGAGAGTGACTGGCGACGAGATTTGATTGCTTCTGATCGTACAGTGTGAATGCCTCGGTCAAATCCTAGATTTTGATTGATCGTGACCTGTGACCGCACTTTTGACCGCTAGTGTGAATCAGACTTGATAGTTGCGAATATAACGTCACGGTAAATTGTAAACGTTAACTGGCCGATTTTACGATCTGGCTGGGTCGCTTTTATCAAATGTACGTGTGGATGGCGCATCTGACGCTTACATATGAAATCCTAGTGTTACTAGCCGTTGCTCGCGAGCCATGAAGATATCCCATTATCGTTCAGGCGGCAACAGACGTGATCGTAGGATCGCTCGAACCTCCTTTATTTCACGTAGCTGCACGCCGTGACGTTAATTGTCCTGTGATTCGGGGCGAATTTCATCGGGCGCGTCCATGGGGGACGCTGAGAGGGGTTGGAAAAGCGGAAACAGAAAGAGAGAACGCCGCTCGCCGTCGGATGATGAATGGAGGAGTGATGGTGGTTTCGCGTGCAAAACCAAAATACGAGTGGAATGGGGAAGAAAAGTACGAGAGGAAGACAGCGCGGCTCGAACAGGGTGGAAGATTAGGGGTTGCCTGCGATTCGTGATTTATAAACGTCCTTTCCAAGAAGCCTCTTTCTCCTCGAGGCCTCCCCTCCGTCATTCCGCCAGCCCTCCGCCCATCATCTGGGCGCCCCCCCCCTCTTTTCTTTTGTTTATAATCATCGACACCGACCGCCTAGCGGGGGCAATCGAACGGCGATCTCGGAAGTCGCCAACGCGATTTGTTTTTGTCGCTATACAGCCCGGAATCCTACATCGATCCTGTCACGTCCAGCCCTATGAAAGATGCGTGCTCTCGTCGGGCCGACCTTTCTTGGAAAGGAAATTTATGAGCCTCGCCCGTTAATTGCGCCCTCACGAAGGGACTTTCTTTTCACAGGCAAGCATTCAGCTCGGGAGAAAATTTGATACGCTTGGTCTCCATCCAAGATGTAGCCTCTTATGTAAGGTTACAGTGAGAATTTTGTACAGTGGTGTTGCAGAAGTGTGTTCTATAGTGGTCAGATAGATCTTTCACTTTGTATTTCAGAAGCGATACTTTAAAAAGTTGTAGAATTATATAACAATGTTCGTTCGTCGTACGGCTTTCTTCTACTTGCTATGCCTTCATACTCGCTATTAATGGGGACTGTTGAAAATATCACTTGCGGAATATAAACAAACAACAAAAATATCAGCACATTTTATAAGAGCACTTTGATGAAAGTAATATTTGATAGAATATACTTTTTTTCCGATAACTTTGCTGAAGTATGTGTTATTAATATACAATGAAATACGAAGAATAATATTTTTTTACGCAAAAATAAAATTATAATCATCTGTTCCTGATCTCAATAAATCTATCCCTGAAGAGGTTAACAGTTCTCAGGAAACTGCTTCTAAACAAACCACCTAGAAACCAGTTTCACAGAGGAGCAAACTTAAGAAGACAGCTGAATAGCATTTGCAATACTATGACAGCGTGATACACGTCGAAGCAAAATATTTGTGAATTCGTTTTCCTCGCGTCGTAATTTTGAAATCGAAAGCAACTGGAGGATGCTTCATCTAACGATTCGAACGAAGACGTTCATCTATCATTTGGATCAAGATCAGCAATCGTTTTTATGCTATAGAACCATCTCTGCCGTTCTTTCAGCGCAATCTCTGCCACTTGTAAAATGATCTGGACAGGAGGCTCGTTGCGAACGAGGATTAACGATCGATTTATAATAATTTGCATCAGTATCCTGATTAACGTCGGACTGGTGCAAGATCGCGTGGATGTTGCTATTTATAAAATTCGCACGTAAGTGTGCTATACGTATCGTCGATCCGTTTTCTCGTAAATCATCTGTTGCATGATTCTTGTGCGAAACGTAGGAGGTATTATCATGTAATTAGATGCCCTTCATGCGGTAGGAACCCTATTTATATGCGTTTATAATATACTGATACATGTACTGTAAGAGACCTAACCCTACTTATTCATTGAATAGAACTAATCAAAGTACATATTATTAAATAATTATTAGTATTTATATTATGTATAATATTATCAAATTAATGTTTCTTAATGTTTAGAATGATTATCATCGTACAATTGTTATTATATTAAATGATACATTGTACTAAGTAGATTGCCAATACTTATATGTTTATGGTTAATTTAAATGTGTAATCAATAATATATAGAATACACGTTATAAATGAAAATCTATAAAATATTCAAGATAATGTATTTGCTACGATATTTAGAGGATGAGATAGATTTCTACGTATGATAGCTTATGACATTATTTGAACACTCACCACAGGAAACTCTTATATGCATATTGTGTGTGTTATATACAATATTTTGAAACTTCATTATCACTCCAGTGGGACAGATCTGCTATGATTATATGTGTTGGTACAATTTGCAGCTGATCTAAAAATATATATAAAAACTACAAGATATTTGCTGCATACATATATTTAGTAAAAAAAAATATTATACAGCATGAATAAGCAGCCATCTTAATTGTAAGAGCTTTGTATATATATATATATTTATTTATTTATATAATATTTATATATGTATTAATATAACACGATGCAGGAGTTTCTTAGGAAAAGCATGTAACAAACATGATTTCTTAATTCAATTTGTAATTATTTATATTAATTTCTTAGGATTTATATCATAAGACTTTGAGTAATGAAAGACGACAATGTCCACTGCAACTATATTCTACGAAAGTGTAAATTTTATGAAAACAAGCTTCAGTAAGAACGTATGGGTATTTACATAATTAAAAGTAGATAACATTATCCTGGACAACTATATTAATTAATTTATAGAAGAATATTAATATTTAAGTTACCCAATGGCGGCAGAATTCCTTGA
Source organism: Bombus fervidus (assembly GCF_041682495.2). NCBI lineage: Eukaryota > Metazoa > Arthropoda > Insecta > Hymenoptera > Apidae > Bombus > Bombus fervidus. The sequence continues at coordinate 8,086,456 of NC_091534.1, read as the reverse complement.
GACATCAAATAGTTATGGGCTCACAAATTTATAGGTAATCGGTTTTTAAGTATTCAAAGAACCTCGGAAACCCGGGCTATTATCAAGCTTGTAAACATCGTATTTTATGATCTAAATGTCAAAACCAATTTAGAAATCTATAATGTATATCTTTGCACGGATCCTCCCACAAGAATTCTTAAACGTAACGGACGTTCATCGATGAAAGTATCGATACTATCGATTGCTACCGAATATGGAGAATTACGATATTTCAAATATATGTATTTTCACCTTGATTTCTCTGAATACGTAAAATGACACGAATTATTAGCATGTTCAACTACAACAAGATAATTTCAGCTTTGTCACGTTTACAATTTTTTGTTGGGTTTCAATCATGTTTTTATTAATACAATATATATGTTAACGGTATAGTGTGTACAGTGTGTATAGTATGTACAGTCGTGTGCGTGAATAGAGTAAAGTATAAATGTCGAATAATTAAGGAGATAGATAGGGTAAAAAAAGGGAATACAAGCTAGAAGTGGATGCAAAAAACAGCGAATATGATTGCGGAAAGGCGGAAAGATAGATTCTGTACTAGGAAGCAGGAGGTAAGTAGGAAAAATATAAGAAAGAAAAGCGAGGTTAGGTTAGAAGGCAACTGTGCGTGGCGGGAAAAAGCTTACGAAGCAGGTAGTGACAGGATAATTAGCAAGTGCAGATATACGATTTAAACTCGAAAAATTCAAAAGTATTACACGGTAAAGAGAAACAAAATTGAGATTGCAGATTTCAAATTTGCATGATCACTAGATAATATATTTCTGGTTCTTCGGGTCTCAATCGCGTTTCTATTAATACGTTGTTTGATAAAAGCCGTCAAATTTGCAGATAGACGATCTCTTAGATTCGACAATGACATTCTTTAACAATCCATTTATGGTATTCCACTGGCAAAAGTACAGAATTTTACAAAATTTTCATTGTGAATTTAGAGGTCTGTCTTGATGTTTAAGTTTAATGGCTTTTATGATATAATAACTTGTTGATAAAACATAATTGAAACCTACAGAACCAGAAATATGTTATCCAATCACCATGAAGATTTAAAATTGAAATTTTCTACTGTGTATCTCTTTATCGTGTAATACTTCACAATGTTTACTTGAAAATGTTCAAGTTATCTATTTGAACATGTTTTGTTATCTCATTTGTACATATTGTGTTTGTAAACTCTATTAAATTCATATTATGACTCTGAGAAGGGATTGCAAGAAGTTTCTAAATATTCTTTTCATCATTATTATTTTTTCCTCCTATGTAGATACTATAGTTTTGTGAAACTTGAACAAATTGAAGTATTTTATAGGAATATTTTTTATAAACTTCTCGTGAACTTTTTTTCAAATTATAAAACTTCTTTCTGTCCCTCCAACTTGTATGACAAGCTTTTATAATGTATCCATTACCCTAATATATGTTTTGTACTTTGATAAAACCTAATCTTAATTCATCTAAGTTTGTACACAATTTTGAAATACTTTACATACAAATAATACAAATTAGGAGTAATGTAAGAAGAATAACGATTACAGACAGGCTCTTAAAAGTATTTGGATACCTGTAGACACCTTTTATGAATATATTATGTGCATTATACGATACATCCTAGCACTGTTATAAAATTTGACACAAATATTAAGAGACAAGTACTAAAAACAGATATAAATTGAAAGATACTTAATAGAAGTATGCATATTTCATAGAAATCATGAAAGTCAATTATCCATTATATTGTACAAATTAACCTCAACATTCACTTTCAGACTTCAGATAAGCGTTAAACATTTTGTGTTGCTCGAGAGATATTCTTAAACGTTGTGCAAGAATTTCACGGTCGCAAAGAGTTACATAAACGGCCATTTCTTAATATCTTCCTTCCAAAATGTTCTATATAAAGCGTAGAATGCAAATGTTTTCTATGATAAATGTCCAAATATTTTGGAGAGTCAGTGTAGATAACGAGGTAGATAAAAGAACTATAAAGAGTGAAAATGACTGCATCCGGAATTGTAATATTAACGGAACTGGAGGGCTACTTCAGTTTCGTTTCCTCTTCGGTTGAAAACGGGCTGGTGGCCGCACACGAGAGGTCCTCGGTTGGGAATCGTAGGCGCCGACCTATTATCAGCCCCGTAAAAACGCCACTTTACGATTGCACCAGTCAAAACGAATTTCGAAATTGCATCCGACATCGGAGGTACTTGTCCATTCGGTCGTTTCGAAACGTACATCACGGAGTTTTATCGAAGCTCGCCGCATTTTCATAAGAATGTACACACCCGTGAACGACCATGAACTTCCTCGGGAGTATAAGCTTGTCCTTATATACACTCTTCCACGTAATGGATCGCGTATAGGAGGCCGGCCAAATCTCCTCCAATTTATGGGTACGTTCTTTTCTTTTTTCCTTCTTTCACCCGGCTAATTTAGGATTCTATAATTTAGGAGGCATTTTGCGAGAAAGCTCGCGGCTGCCGATCGATTCCGAGGAAACGAGCGAACCGGTAGCATACCTTCCACGCGGATTATTCGCACGAATTCGCTCACGTCGTCGCGTTTACGTCTCGCGTTTTAGCGGGTAAACTGGTTATTATAATTGGATACGCTCGTTGTCGGTTTTCGAGAAAATTAAGCTGCTGTTCAACAGAATGTTGAGATTGGGTGGTAATATTCGTGGGAATTTGTATAGCGTTAGCCGAATAATTGTAATGTTTGGATAATTGAAGACTACATAGGGAAGACCAGCGTAAACGTCTTAGAACTCTTGTAATATCGAAGAGTAATACCAGTATGCATTTAACTCTCCACCTGTAGTGTAGTTAACTAACAGTAGAAGCGAGGACAAGCTTCGGCTGGCGCTGTACGACTCTCCCGTACGCATAAAAAGTTTCTTAGAGTGTTGGAATATTGTATAAACGACGCTGTACGTTTTGCGAAGTAACGTAAAACCGAACACGACTCTCTTAAAGGAAGTAGATACATCAATATAAACCTCGGTGATTGCGAAGAAACAAGATGAATGGCAAACGATATATTCTTCATTCGTGACACCTTCTACAAGTAGTCGGACTTGTTGCGTACTAGGTGGTCTCGCGAGACAAGACCTCGCCGCGATTGTTGAAAGTGCCTCGAAAATCCGTTCATTGGCTAATTGAAATGGTTACCGACGTGATATACACCGCACGTGAATAATAACTCGTAACAAATCTAAGCGCGATCGTTGCAAATTGGATATCGGACAGTTTCTGTCGTAGTATTTACCACTGCGAATGATTTATCAACGCAGGTTTCATGATCGAAATTGAGAAAGCCAATTGCACGTATCCTTTATGTCCTAGAACGTTCTGTTAATATGCTGTTTGATTTATTACGCCAGAATATGCTTAAGAAGAAGAAAATTAACAAAGTGAATATAATAATGCTTCTTTTGCATGTATCGTTTTATCCAACGTTAGAGCAGTTTCCAACTTGAACGTTATTTAAGTAAAATATTTGAGAAATAGTGGTTTAAGTAATATTTATTTTATTTGCATAAGCAATTGATTTTTCTCCAAATTATTAGCTGTCATTATTTAGCTGTCAAATGAAACTTATATACGTATATCAACTTGAGATTTAATTAAATTTTAATTAAAAATTATTTCATATATATCTATAATTTGTAATTAAACGGAACGAAGAATCGACGAGGGTTGCAGGCTGCTTGTTTTAGTTCTGTCAATCATATTTTGTAATGAAAAAAAAAAAAAAAAAAAAAAAGAAACTAATCGAAAGCAAACCTCACACTCGCATTAAAATAATTGCTGCCTATCAAGCAGCATGTTTCAGACGAGCAATTTACATAATTGTACGGAAAATCTGTCAAGTGTCATTTGTTGAACGCCGAATCTGTCTTCCTTTGAATTTGTTTCCGTTAGGTTGCACCAATGCCTGTAATTTTTCTTATCTTTCTTTTAGTTTGTTCCAAGCCTGCAGCCAAACGCGATGCACTTTTAGTACGTAAATAAAAACACGAAGAAAATGTATCACGACGTTGAAGCTTTGCGTGAAAAGTGGTTAGGCCGATGTGGAACAGCTACTTTAATTTTTACGTCTCAGTTGTCTTTCAATTTTGCAAGAAAGAGAATGATTTTAACGGTACGTACAAAACAAAGAGACATAAAAGAAGTATGAAATACGAGTATCACGAAATAATTATATAAAACTGCAATCAGGGATAAATTAAGTTTTCAATATGTCTGTACATATCAAAATTATGATATACGTTATATTATCTATGACATTCTTAATAATAATTTTATTTGTATATAATATGATATTTTATCGCTCGATTTGTACTTGGAATGTGCCTTTGGATACAGTATTATTTATTAGAAACTTTTTCTAACCTCTACAAGCCCGGTTGGCTGTCGTCTTGTAGTAAACTTAACCTAATCGTCTTTTGGCTGTCGTCTTGTAGTCAACTTAACCTAATCGTCCTCTGGCTGTCGTAAGATACGTTTCGTTTGCATTAAAACAAAAAATGTGGTGCATCTATTATTTCCTTGTAAAACGAAAGAATCTTTTGGGTTTAAACCAAATATTTATCGTATTTTTTCGAGTTTTTTTTTTTTTGATATACATTTCCGATGAATTTCGATTGTACCAGTAGCTTGAAACCAGAATCGGAGAAAGTTCAATGGCCACTGAAATTACTTATCTTTTTGCGAGGAGACGATGAAAAATTAGGCAAACAATTTGGCGAGCAGCGCACGAACATGGTCGGTTGGTCTTTCGTGCGCGTCCTTATTTCAGTGTGCGTGAATTTAATGAGCCATGCGTGAGGAATGCGTCCCTCGGTTCCGTTCCGAAGCGCTTGACGCGTGAAATAAATTCGCTTCCTTCTTTTTCCATTGACAAAAAAGTCCCCTTTCATTCGTGGTGCGTGTCACTCTCGCATAAGGCGATAAATAACCTCGCACAAATATAACACGGCATCTTTCCTTTTTCTTTTCTTTTTAAGAGTAATTTCACTAGACATTATCGTTTTAACGTTTCAGCGAATTACACGCGTTTTCAGAATATTCTTAAGAAGCGTTTAGATGACTCGATATTGTTGCCAATATTTCAGATTCTCAACATTATCGTCGATACAATGTCGAGAACTTTAAATATCGACAATAACGATGTTGGCCATCTGAACGTTTCTATAGATCTTACATCGAAGAACATTGTCAGATCTTAGAACTATTTTTCACGAGATTGTAGGTGACTGTAGGACGAATTCAAGAATGCATATTACATGATCTTCTCTATATAGGATTGGTACATCCAGCCACTTTGACAACGACAACTCGCTCAAACTTCTGCGAAAGAGTAGAATATGCTATCGCGCAATGAAATTTGATCAGGCGTTAAAACAAAGTAATATGCTTCGTCGAATTTGTCCTAAAGTCCCTTACAACCCCGACCTAGCCCCTTCTAAAGAAAAAAAGAGAAGAAACAAAACTTGGTCCGAAGTAACTTCGGTTTCGCTATAAAAACAAAGTATTTTGGGAATATTTCGTCGTCATTCGTAGTAAGGTGGACAGCATCGTCGCAAACAGCGGAGAAATAACGAGTCGCGTCAGCCGGCACACGCTGCATAAACACCGGCATAAACTCGATTTGCCGCGATAAGCGTTCGACTACTTTCGTGAGACGGTATAACGTTAATTCGAATTCGTATAACTTGTTTAATCTAAACGAGGCTTCGTGCAGCGAGTTGATCGTTAAACGAGCGTGGCAGACGAAGAAGGAGGGGATGCCTGGTTGATATCGAAGCCAAGAAGGACGTAAATCCCCGCAGAAATGGGGAACGCGAGCATTTACGATTGTCCCGGTGTATGAGCGTCATGAACGGGGACGAGCACATAACGCGAATGGCATCTTGGAAACGACAGCAGCGGGCGCGATCGGCGACGGAATAATGAATTAGAGGTACGGCCTTTTGATAGGGTAATTTCGAGGGTAGGCTGCTGACACGGGGTTGGCGAGCCGGCCATTCCCAGGGCTGTTACGTCTAGACGTATCCCGTGCCCGAGCCATTTCGACTTTCAGGTGTCCGTAATTATCCTCGGTACGGTTTGCGCCGCGGCGCACGTATCCACCCGCGCCGCTTAAAGCCACCTTTCAGCTTCACGCCCTATAATTTTCGAAATTCACCCCTGATTTACGGCCCTCTGCTCGAACCGTGGCGCGAACGACTCACCGTCCGATAGAACCACCTCCGTTCCGTGAATTTCAACCTCAAGTTTCCATTTTCGAGATTTGTTCGCTCGCTGCGTCCTACGCGCTGCATCCCTTCGCCGCTTCCGCGCGGAGATGCTCGTCGTAGGATAAACTCGAGGCACGAGCGAAGCCAAGTAGATCGCGAGGCTCGCGGTAAGACGAGCATCCAGGACAGGAAAATTACGTTTGTCGCGAAGCAACAACAGCATCGTAAAGTCGTCGAATCTTCAGAAATATCGCGGTTGAAGCAATCGATGACTATTTTATGACCAAGGAAAACTCAACGACGCAGAATTTTTTGGTATCGACGGACCTTTCTTTGCTTTCCTTAAACTCGGCGCGCTCTGTTTCATTGCCCGCGAACCGTTAGTCGGGCACTCGAACGTCGCGCTCGGTCACCTCACAGCCTGTCGCTACCGGACGTGACCGGTACGTAGGGGTAGTCCGAGCACGCGTATGTTTCCGGGAAACTTTATTTTACACGTGGATATTAAAGATGATCCCATCGTCTTATTTCGTCGTATTATTATATATATCACAATGATATACTAATTATACAAAATAACAGTGGTACTATTTATAGTAGCGATAAAATAAATAAATTAGGTGACCTGTGATACACGTGTTTCCATACGTTTGGAACCAGTTGTCGCATCTAATCGTTCTTTTTGTCCTTTGAAAAATTGACTGCGTGACCTCTTCGTCCTTCGACCTTCGACCTTCGATTCAGGATGTCGACTCGTAGCGAGGGTAAGAGTTGTTTGGGCATAGGCGGATTTACGATGGAGGGTGAAGCCCTTTTCACGTGTGTGGATGGCGAGTAGGCTATAACGCGGAGAGTGACCATCGTTCGGGCGTGGATGGGTATTGCAAGGTTGAAGAGAAACGTTTGGTAAACGTAGGTGGGGTTGGACGAGTACTCTAATACATTATCCTCGGCTTCTCTGCTTTCGACGGCGCGTTCCTTCAACGTATTCCCTGCTATCGTTCAATTTGGAGCGACAGATACGTTCTCTATCCTTGTCGCGAACATTTTACGAGCAAATAAATTCTATTTATCCAAAAGGAGCTTCCCTTTTCGAAAGTTTTAATTCCGCGAGAAATTCGATTCGCAACATGACGGGCATAAATGAACAAACGTTCCTAAAACGAAACCTAAATGTTGCCCGGATTATGTTTCTTCCGTGCGAACAGAATGTTGTTGGAAAGTTGTCTCGGACGACGAAAAGTTTCTCGCAGTTGCTTCGGTGGGAGCAGAGCTTTAGAGCATCGAGCACTCGTGCTGCCCTTTTCGTTTAAACGTATCATCGACGTTTCATCGGCCGTTTAATTGCAGGGCTCTCGGTCGTACCGGAGATGGCTACACGTGGACGAGGGAGGCCTGCACCAGCGCGAAAAGCTCCGGCCTTTTGGAGAGGAAGCAGGCAAGGGCGTGCAGAGCGACGCCGGACGTTATGGCCAGCCTGGTGCAAGCGGCCAGGGATACATCGACGGTATGCCAGCAAGCATTTCGACATCGTAGATGGAATTGCAGCAGCATCGAGCGTGCGCCGGATTATACGCCTGAATTACTTACCGGTACGTTCTATGTCGGATGTTCGACACCTTTTATTTAACACCGCGGAGGCCAGTCACGGAGCTGCCCTCCCGGCTCATCGAAGATTCTATTTCGTCAGACATTGACGCGAAAAGAGATATCGAGTCGTAGATGCTCGCTGAAATATGAAATGCGGTTGGAACAACGCGTCGAGAAAATTGAGAGGAATTATTGAAAGAGAGAGGATGATGATATTGTCGAGGATGCGTTTCTCAGGCGGCTGAACAATCGGCTAAGCTTAATTCTTCTCCTTCGAGTTTTGAGATAAGAAGAAACCTTCGATGGAAGAGTCGTTCGATTTCGAACGAGCCGTTGGTCATGGTGATAGAAGGAGATTCGAAGACCATCTTCGTCTTCTTTCAACGGAACCGTGTACTTCTGAACACGGACGATCGTAGCCGTTTCGAAGAAGATCGTAACTATGGTCGTCTAAGATCGCTCAAGATCACGAACGTAATAACGAGCGAAAAACCGGAATTCACGACGTACATGCTTGCGAAGCACGATACCCTCTTACGTGTTTGCTTAATGTTTACTTTCCCATAAATTTCGCTTCATCTTAGAAAACGTAGAAAAATTTCTAGATGCGATAAATAAATACTCTATCGAATTTTAAGGCATAGAAGTTTTCTACGTTTTAGATCAAACAAGATAAAGTTACGTAACATGGCACGATATGGCAAACAACGTGTCTCTTTATTTCCGTGGAAATATCCATGTCCTATAACTTATTGGGTTCCAGGAGGAATTTAATCGAAAATCCTTCGATTACGTATATGACTATATATATCTGATTGACTGTAATATTTAGCATACTAAATTCTGTCAGAGGCGTAGGTAAATCACGACGACGATTCGATACGGTTCGAGGCGATACATCGAGCTGTCGTAATGTATTTGTTTCGTTAATGCATGAACTGGCTGATCAGAGAAAGTGAACAAGATTCGCGAGTTGACACGAACATGTTGCCAACATTAAATCCTTCTCTTTCACTTGGAAATTATTCGTATTATCGTTCTTGGAAATCGCTTCCTAGATATGAACTTACACGAATATGAAAGTGGAGCCGCGCAAAGTCGGTCCATTCCTGCGAAAGATCCTTATTCTATAATCCCCATTTGCCTTTCATACGGTCGCGTTAGTTTCCTAGAAAAGCAACGAAACGAAGGGAATTAATTTAAACTAAAAAGTCTAAAGTAGAAAAGCGTCAATTACTCAACTTGTATCGTTATCGTCACATTCATCGCTCGAGCAAGCAAGTAAAACGAGCGATTATTTCGTTCGCGTAGCTTCGTGAAAAATTCCTCTCTCGTTCAACGAAGCTAACGCGGTTAGAGCTAGAAGCCACACTTCTAATCAGCCTTCGAGTAATCATTTGCTTCTCTCGAGCAAAGACACCAGTACAACAATTTGACAAACTTCTTAAGCACGGTTCGATTCGAAAGCGTAGCTTCATCGGATTAGAAAAGCTCAGGCTCCACTGAACGATCGATGTTTCTAAACGGAAGAGGAGAATAAATTAGGATTAGACGCCCTCGAACAAGACGATTCTTTGTGCTCTTGTGCGAAAGCTTTCTCGAGGGCCCCGGTAGAACGAAAAATTATTGCTAGAAACGTCAAACGAGCCTGAAAACGAGGATCGTATATCCCGCGAAGCGTATCAGGTTAAATAGGAAGGAAGGCCTCGAAGAAGCGGCTCAATTAGTGGTCATTATCAAAGCTGCTGCTTCCTTCCTTTCTGGCAGCGGTTGCCAGCGAATGTCGGATTAACTGTTGGCCGTTTGACGATAATTATATATTGTAAATAAAAGTGTTCCCCTCGGGGCAAGAGAAGCGATCCTTCATTAATGAGAAAACCGAGAAGCTTCGGCCCGTGAGGTTCGCAGTGACGATGAAAAACACACGGTTGCTCGATACGTATCGGAGGAGCGGAAAAGCCGCCCTTTCGCTGCCGCTATGCTAATCAGCTTTCCTTCAATTATTTCAAACCGGCTGGAGGAGAGACCGTGAATGGCGACCTCTAAAGGCACCACGGACCGTACCATTACCGACTTTATTCGGGGTCGTTCGAGAGACTCTACTTCTTGCCACGTTAATTGCCCGCCTCGGAGATTTCTTATTAGAAAATCGCAACGTCGTCGCTTCGACCTTCGACCCAATTCATCGGAAGATCTTTGCTCTTAGCAGCAGCCTCGGCAAAGCTTCTTATGTAACGAAAATAGAATTAAACGCGAGCTTGTTAAGCAAATTTGCCAATGGACAAACCGAACAATGCCCGTTGCAAGAGAGAACGTTCGGCGGCTTGCTACGTTTTCATTCAGCTTTCTTCTTCTTTCGTTCCCTTTTTTCTCTGTAAGTCCGGATTTATCGAGAGTTTATAACGAATTTCATTAGCTCGGACAGGCTTGGGCAAGGTTTTGTTTGCGACGAGGATGCAAGCAACGAATCAGGATATCGAGTCGTTTTAATTTATTCGTTATACTTGTTGGAAAGGTACACTGTCGTAAGTATTGGGCTACGCTTAACGAAAAATTATATCAAACCTTGCTCCGTTTAAGATCTTACAACGAGATGACAGAGTAACTAGAAAATTAAGTCAGATAGAATCAAAGCCAAAGGGCCTGTAGAATTGTCCGCGGAAGAAAAGAAGAGAGAACTCTTAAATGCAAGAGACATATTTTGCGATCTGTCGTAACAGGAACCAGAGAACAAGCGTTCGTGTACGCTATGTCGGCTGCAGCTGCAGTTTGGAGGCTAGCGAGAGGATGCGCCCTGGGCAGTCTAGCGGCTTGTTCCTGCGCCACTCCACCACGAAGAGAGCCACCGTCACCGTCCGCCTTGATTTCACCTTCGTCCTTCACCGCCACGTCGCTCTCGTTCGGCACACTTTCTGCCAAGAACTCGTTCAAATGGGGTGGCTGCGGCGACGACGTTAGATCCGCGTCCAGGATGGCCAAGAGATTTCTCCAAGGCGCCACTCCTCCTGGCACAGGTGCAACCGCGAAGTTTATGCACGCTGTTAACATGCACAACAACCGGGCGGGTCGAAGGGTAATTGAAATAATCGTATTAATTTAAAGCGACGAACAGGAGGAAGACGGAGGATTTGGATTCGTTTCGCATCCACGCTGATAATCATTTCGTCATTATACGTTTCATTTGTGTAGCTTTTCCGGTTTTAGAAATACGTGGTAATTACTAGACTGAGGATTTTTACGCAAATTCATATATTTCAGAGCATAATTAGAAACGTAGAAGCTGTACTTTGGATCAAAATATGAGAAACGAGAACAGATCGAAAAAGAAAGGAAAAGCCGATACACGGCAAACTAAATTACCGTATTAACGCGTTAATAAGCGAGCTGTTGGATCTTGTCCAAAAAGACGCAACATCTTTCCGCGCTAATATAAACTTTCCCGTGAAAAGCAAATACTTGGATCGAGCAATTTGCCATATCAATTAGCTGTGTCTCCTCTCTTCGAATGAACTCCGAGCCTCACTGAGGAATTTCAATTATTCGTTCGTACGCTTCAAATAAAATACAAGCAATACATAAGTTGAGAGAATTCACGTGCGATCTCTGTGTATTTAATCGTTACAAGGCAGTGGAACAATCCTTGACCCTGGAATGCAAATGTCACGGAGTTTCCGGCTCGTGCAGCGTGCGTACCTGTTGGAGAGGTCTTGGTTCTTCGGGGCCAGCAGCCGCAGGAAGTCGATTGCTTCGGAGATACGCAACTGCGGCGGAAGTTCGGCCGAGGTCAGGAGGCAGGCTACCGCCTCTATATCATCACGATAATCTGTTGTACACCACGAAAAGCCCGGACTATTGTCTTCCTGACAAGAAGAAGGGGAGTCTTGGAACTGTCGGCAGGTAAATCACGCTTCTCTTTCTTTATTTGTTTCGCTAATATCGTAGAACCGGTTTCGCGCTATATAGTGAATTGCAGGCGATTGTTTCGCCCATATGACAGACGCTTCTCTGTCGCGTTTTCTTCTCACGCCACGAACGATTCTAACCGACCTGTAATCTCAAGGTGGAAAATCTTCGATAGAATAAATTAATAAGTCAAATGATCGGAAACGAACCGGAGTTGAATAAGGCAGCTGATTAAGACATGTTCACGCGAAATTCAAAGTTTTAGTTGATAAAGATTACGGATTAATTATATGCAATCGATAAATAGTCAGTTGATTGCGACTTAAATCACAATCGTAGATTACCGTAACCCAAACTATAAACGTATTCTGCATATGCCCCTGCGCATATTTTATTCACAGATTGTGGATGTCTATGAACTTACTGGAAATCTAAATATGCATAAAGACATATAATGCACACAATGTTCAGAGATATCTAATGTATTGGAAGTAAAATATTTATTATGCTAGTTAGTGGCTGATACAGATTACGTAGACTCCATTTTCATAGTTGGCTTCCTAGAAGTATGAAATTGCATAAATATCCAAGGTTTATGGATTTGCATATTTTACTATATTTTCAAAGCAGAAACACCAACGGTTTAATAACAAATCGATAAATTGATGTTCAGTAGATGGAGTAATAAAGAATATATAGAATATCTGAAACGTTCTGTGCGATACACATGAGTGCACTTTGCAGGCTAATCTTCTCAAATCCTTCCTTTCACGTCTAACTTTCCACCAACATTTCACGAACATGCACATTTTGTACAAGTAACCCAATCCTTAGAAAACTAGAAGAAAGATAGTTGAATGCAATTCTAGACAGTGCACAGCAACTCCTTTCTAAGTAAAGATACAGAACGTTTGTGTCGCAACGCTGCATCATGATTTTGTACTTCCTTTCCCTCTAACGTTATAAGCTAAATTTTAAATGTTATTTCCCATTATCGTTATTATTACTAGTAATTAACATCGCATGGTCCCAAACGAGCTCCTTACAAAATCCTTCTCGATGTTCGTCTTTGCAATTTGCCTGTTGTTTCTGCCTGCGTGCATTTTTCATCCAAGTTCCCTGTGTATCGGGTACTTTTATTTTTGGTACGCGTCCCACTGATTCTGGTTTTATCCTGTCACACGTTTGGCATAGTCCTTCTTCGTTTATATATCGTGATATTTTAGCCCGTTGACTTTCCATTGTTTTCTTCCTGCCAATCTTATCTGCGTTAGGGTTCTTTCGATTCTAATTCGAAGGTTTATTTCGTACGTGCACGGTATTCAACGTTCTCAGCTCTTTCAGGTCTTTGTATTTGGGTTTGTACGAGGAATTCACTGTTGTCCTTGTATCTTCCTTTCGAATGCTGTCCTTTGTCGTTTCTGGTATCGTACGGTATTTTATTTTCCGTATTATTTAGGTGAAAGAAATACGAGAAAGAGACATTATATATATATCTGTCTTTAGATCCTTTTCGGTAAGGTACGAGTTAGACACGAGTAAGTTAAAACGCGTTGATCGATATATCCATAAATTTTTTACTTTCAACGGATTTAAGGATATTTTATCATTTGCGAGCCTGACACAGGATCGTATTTTATTATAAGTGGTTCACTTTCCTTTCACGTAGAAAGAAGTACACAAACATCTAGTTAGCACGCTTCACGCTTACTGCCAATTCGGAGAAATCTCATGTATCTAGTTTTCTAAGCTTCCAAATGGATTATACTCGTAAATTATTATTGAGAAATGTATCTGCTTCTTTCGTAGCATTGCCTATATTCGATCGAACTGTCGTTTAAATTACGTCTGTCGTCGATAGCGATTGTGATCGATCGAATTCCTAGTAACCGAAATACTTTGTGAATAGTAAATGGTAAGCATCGAGTTCCTTCGTAAATATTGCATTACATAATGGTACCAAGTTTGCCTGTAGCCAACTCGTAAGAATATATCGATATATTCGTACATTTACATAAGTAGAATGTATGTAGAAAAGTAGCCGATTAATGCAAAATATAATCAGAATTTATGACGTAGAAATAGATTCGTTTTAATACTATGTCAGAAATATTGTATAAACGTTTCCTTTAACGCGCGCTCCTTATCCGAGTCAACTTCTCGGCTTCGAGTCGTCGTACGTTAGCCTACACTTTGTATGTACGATTTACGTCCTGAAATATAAGAATATTGCTCAAAATACAAATCTGTTTATATCGCGTATTAACTTGCATTCGTTCGATCGCCGGTACGCGTTTGCTAATTCCTATTTCTTCGGCAAATAAACGCAATCATTAAGTACGCGCGTGGAAAAAGAAGAGGGAAAAGGGAAAAAGGCAAGTTGCGTATCTTTATACGCAAGAGGTGGCGTAAAGAGGCCAGGAAGTAGCTTTGCTTTGAAAATGACTTTGCATTTTGATATAGGATCGCGACCACCTTGCCATTGATTTCCTTATCCTTTCAACGCAGTCAGGTGTTATCTCGTTACATTTGTCAGCGACTTTATTCAGTTCGTTAGTAAGGTACATGTACAACGTACAACAAGTATCTTGCAGATAGCCGAGTGGAATTCATTACGGTAGTTCCATTTGTCAGAAGCTCGTATTAAGAAGTAAAATCGAAATACAAATATGCTTACATATGTAACGATATTTTTCGCTTTTAAAATAGATTCGTGTGGGATATTAATCTTACACGTACGGGGTGTCCCAGAGTTTTCCATTCGAGCATATTATAGTAGCGTATTATAGTACAGTATTATAGCAGCGACGCACTCGTACGATTGTATGGGCCTGATGAAAGTATCCGATGAACAGAAATAATAAATATTTTGCTAAGAAGTCGAAGGGAGATATACGAAATAACTTGCCGTCGAGAAAGCGTAAAAGTAAATTGACGTTTGTGTTCGTTCGATTTCACAGTACGTAAATATTGATTGCCTTTACAAACACAGGATTTGCACATCACAGGACTTTACCTTCACATCTATAGGGAACATTATGTTTCTTATATTGGAAATTTCTTGCTCGTTCCTTACAACTTCAGGGAATGTACGCCACTAATTCTTTCCATTAATTCTTCACGCGTATAAACGTTTGCCGGGTAAATTTTGTTTTCGGTCAAACCTCGAAGGCTTATGGTCGTGCATTTTTTAAGAAAATAATAGAATTACGAAGAATCTTAATTTTTTTTTGATACATTTGACGTAGAAAGATAGAATTACGCATATATTGTACAATATCGTAACGCAAACGTCCTTTCGTGTTACGTATAATTGTAGATAGGCAAAGTGCACAATTTTTGTATATTATAACGATGCACGAAATAAAATTCTTTGCAAATGTAACCGCGAACGTGTTTTCGAAATTAAAATAGCACTACAAAATTATCTACTTAAAAATTGTAAAGATTCGATACGATCCAGAAGGTTAAATCGTCTGAGTGACTAAATAAGCATTTAAATAATTAAATTAAAAGAAAAAATATCTGTGTAAAAAATATTAATATAATACTCAAAGTAGAAAATATTCTAACACCGTTTAGCAGAAAAATCTTGGGATATCTTGTGTCTAGCAAAATTTCCATTTGCCAATGAGATAAACTACTGTACTTTTTGTCGATACTTTGAGCTCCATAAATATGTTGTCAGTCGAACAGCAAAAAGATCTATCTACAAACTACATTATTCATACTGTCCGTATTATACAAGAATGTATTGTCAATAGAAAATTCAATGCTACTACGTTGCAGCGTTACCTATATCGTTGCACACGGTTGTCTCGATTAAACGAAATCGCCTAAGATATCTGCCTCGTTTACGATCGTATAAGGAAGCTTCTCAGGACAAAGTTGGACTACTTACGAGGAAAGAATCTTCTCTCAATTTTCTTTTTCTCGAGGAAACTGCAAGGTTATCGGTATTTTTTTAAATAGAACTCTGCATATCTGTTTATACCAGTCGACGTGATCCTTTATTCGCTGTATTCTTGCTAAACTATGGGATCCGGTCCCGCATAAGAGTCGGTGGAAATTTGTGCAACTGCCGTAAGACCAGCGAGACAAAAGATATCAGAGGTTTAGGTGATCCCATCTAGCCGAGACACCCTGTGAACGTGCTGGGTATTATATAACAAATTTATACAAATATCGTCGCTGTTTATCTCTCGATTCTACCGACGGCCAATGCACGTGTCGGCTAATTTAAAGGAAAAATCGAGCAACACTCGCGAGAAGATTTACATCGATAAACGACATCTAGAATGGATATCAATGACACGTAACGTAGGCTAATTTATTTCATCGCTAAATCCGTTGACATACGCGTGCACGGTGCACGATCGGTTACATAATCCGCTGAAAGCAATGCATTTAAAGTATCTACCGTAGTGAATGAGTATCGTCTCGTGCAACAGCCATACGCTAGGCTTGCAGGCTAGAGGCAAGAATAAAGAAGAAGGTGTCAGAACGCTGGTAAAACTTCTCCAACGGAGATTAGCGTTCGTTTATTTCGTAGAATTCTCGTTAGAGGGGAAAGGTTTCCCGTTGAAAAGGATCCGAAGCGATTAATTCTCTTGTTGATCGTCTTATTAATTTCCTCGTCGCCGATTCTCTGCAAAACGTAAGCCTTTCTGAATAATTGGCGAATATAAGTAATTGACTTTTTCTTTTTTCGACCGGTCGTAATATTTCTAATCGTCACGAATAACATCCTGGCGGCTAAAGATAGTTACGACGTTTAACAGAAACGACAGAGAACGTTTTTGACGTACCACCATGTATATATGCCTATGCGATGAGTTAATTAGAGTTTCATCAAATATTTTCAAAGATACTGAACGTGTAGAAACGAATGCTTCGGCGTTGATTAACCAGTTAGCTGTTACGACGAACGAGATCACGTAACATCGAATACCATTAATGATTTTTTCATTTTCAAGGAACGTAATGGGTAACGAATTCTTTACGGAGAAAATCCTTTACGGGGAAGAAAAGAATGGAAATTCAGCGATGATCAAGCGTATCGAGAATCGTAAAATTACGTTACGACAGCCAGTTAACGACGCTTCGTTGCATCTTCGTTTATCCGTTTGCGTGGACACAGAAGAATGGTACACGTGTCATAAAAACGAACGAGCTGCTCGTAAACATTTTTCTTTATTCCTATTGTTCTTGCGTTTGGCACTTTCGCCCGTTACAAGCTTCGATAATAAGTGGGTTGCGAGTAACAGTAAGAAACTATTTGACAACGTCGCAAAAATGTATAAGCAACGATCTCTATTTCATACGGCGTTGATGTGTACTGTACCTCTTGAGTTTCATTCCTATCCCTGTTACTAGCAACTCGTATCACGTTGACCCCTAATTCTCGCCGCACTCTGTACGAAATAGCGCGTTCCGTTCGCCTCCCCAATTTGCCTACTGTTGCTATTTACGTTTTATTCGCGGACAGTTCTTCGGCAAGCGTTCGACCCATTCTGTTTTCTTTCTGTAACGTGCGTGACGTAATTCTTCATTCGTATATCGTGGTACTTCGTTTATTCTGTTCACGCGACGATGGCAAGTTCGTAAACAGAGCCATCTCGAGCACCTGCTACAAAAAGAACTTACGGGTTAATAGTAGTAGTAATATTTACATACAAACTTGCGGTACAAATAAATCGCGTTTTAGGTTTATACAGTGGATAAATTGTTTCGTTAAAGTTGTAGTCTCTTGTTGTTATCTATTTCGCTGAATTAGCTCCCTTCGGTTTGCTCCTATTGCGTCGCACCCTTATTTATAGGCTTATTTTCCTGTTCATTATTTCACGCAGATAGATCTTAATCCCATGCACGATTTTACGCACGTGTATGTATCTTTTATTAGCTTTTCTTCTTGAAAAGAAAAGATACTTGTAATATTCATACTTTTTCGAGAATTCTGTTTAGATTTATATCGAGGACACTTGACCACGGTATGTTCCAATTTCTCCACCTTGTTCCAGTTGCACAGTTTGCAATTTGCATTGTCGTTAATAAAATATGTAACACCGTCGACGTTTACCTTCCACCCAGTTTTACTCGATGGTCTTACTCGTGCCAGGGTTGTTCCGTAGCTAAGAGCTATATTTAAACCTATACATTTTGCTTGTTCTCTTCTCTGTGGAAGTTCTTAACGCATTTATGCGAGCAGTTGCAGATTACTGGAACGCGAAAATGGCTGTAACTTGGAAAGAAGGTCAGGCAGGACACGCGTTCTTACGACGCGGATTCCACGCGTTACCATACACCCTGTATATCTATCCGATGCATAATGCAGATATCAGACGAGCGATATTTCAGAAGAGTTTACGGTGCGCGATTCGTGGCGATCGCGGCATTTATTTCTGTCTCCGAGCTAGTCAACTAATCGTTACCTGGCGCTAATAAAATACTTCCATCCTGTACGTCGACTCGATCCTTCGGCTTGTTCGCTTTTGTGCAACAGCCACACACAACGAATTTCTCGGCTCGATCTCGGTTATCTTCGACATAGCCGGATCACCGACCGGGGTATCGGTGATCGGATACTCGCTTATTTATACGACTGTATCGGTAATTACCTATGAGGGAAGACCCTGAAGATAGGGCGGAACTTGATTTTTCCGGCTGATGGAAAAACCTGTTCTCGAAACCGAATAAATCCTCTGTTTTACGGTATTTCAACGATTCTACGGCCCCTCTGCTATCGACACGGAATCTTTCTTCGCTTACAGTTAAATGCTGAAGCTGCGTGCTCGTTGAACCGACAACGAGGAACCTTCTGTTGTCAGGCGTTGGCGGCTGGTTCAAACCATAATCGACGAGTATCAATTTGCGTATGATGGGCGACGTACTTTTCCTTCACTTGCTTTTCCACGTGGAATCACCAGCCGACCGCTTGTACCGGGATTTCGCAGACACGCTGTATATTACAGAAAGCCGAATAGAAGGAAAACAAGCGCTCGAATTGTTGTAAAACTGTTCCCTCGGGGTAGTTAACACACCTTTCATAGCCAAATCTTTAATGATATTTATGTCGACGAAAAAGATTCATCGAAAGTTGATTCTTAACGAGAAGTATCCTTTTTGACGAGGATTCTGGCCGCCTCGAAGGTTTGCTCGTGCAACGATCGCTGTTGGCGATAGATAGCTGGCACGAGATAAAGCGAGAAAGAAAGAATAAAGCGAGCTTTCGTCGGTGATTGCATTCGCTACGGATTTTCCGGCAGCACGCGAAAGCAGCGACTTCGTCGTTCTGAATTATTCACGGCTCGATGTTCGTGAATCAAGATCACCCACGGCATTCTGGGAACGGCGACTGGTTTTCGGCAGAAGATACAGCAACAACGCCGTCATCCCTTCTGGCTCCGATGCCTTGTTCCGTTCAGCCCGCCCTGTAAATCACCCATCGAATCAGCGGCTGTTCCGTCTCGTTGGGCAAAATTTAACGCGGTACCTTCTGCTCGTGACGTCGGTTGTTATCTCAGTGGTTAGCTCGGCGCATCAGAATGCATATTAAGAGTGAATTTTTTAACGAATTGTTCGTTTACCGAAAGACGTTGCTGCTTTTCCTACTCCGTGGCCAGATGCTTTCAACGAAATCTCTGTCCTTTGCTGTTTGACGATGCAACATCGTAGACCGATAGTCGGCCACCTATTTACTAGAAAATGTTCCTCCGAGGAAGAACGGTCCAGTGAAGCTAGTAACTTTGAAGTTAAAATTTACCACTTCGATTACCACGTCGATCGTAGATGAGACGACTTGTTCCCTTTTATTAAGCGCCACTTGTGCTACAAGTTACTCTTTCGAAATTCCACTTCCACCAAGCGTAGCTCTATTCGTAGCACAAAAGCTTAGAGTGGCCGGTACTATACTACTCTCACCTACGTGTAATTCTGCCGTAGAAAGCACGTTAATTTCTTTTTATTTCTCTCTATGTACGATTAGGAAAAAAAAAAAAAAAAGAAAAAGAGAAAAGAATGGAACGGTTGAGCCAAACTGGTGAGCAATTCGTAAGCTAATCGGATGCTAGTCGTGGACATGTTAATATTTCATCTGTGCCGGTTAATATATGTATAGTACCTGGTTTCTTTGGGCATCACTGACTGGCCTGCCGGTTACAGCTTACAACCAGTAATTATAACCCTCCGTATAATTATACAAAGTAGGCGTGGTGAATGTTTATTACGGGACGCCTTCGACCATTTCACCGTATACTTTTCGAAATCGTTTTTTCTTAACACTACGCCTGTGTAAAAACACGTGGGCCGCAACAACATGCCAGGTGACTTGGCAGACTTTTTCCCTTTTTAATGTGTCGCAGGCTGCGCATCTTTATGGAAGTGCGATCGACGATCGGGCAATCAACCGGTAATATTGAGACGTTAACGATTTCGTTTAAAGTCCTCGAAGAATTTATACGGTCTTACTTACGTATTCTATTCAATGATATCCTACGTATTTTTATTTCCTTTGCTAGCAAACGGCATTCGACAATTTGCTTTCCTCGCTCGTAATTTAATTGGCATACGTATACGCGTGCAATGATATCTGTCGAGACATTAAAATATCAATTTTATACCCGATGTCGTGACATTAGAGCGCGTTTAATCGACTGGTAACAAATGATATGATAAACGTAATGACCTATTAAATCAAACGCGCGAGAATTACAAGCTACTAATGAAACATATAAATCTAACGAAAAAGATATAAATAGATATAATGGAGCGAAGTGGAATTGCGTGGAAAAAAGTATTAGGTTGTCTCAATAGCTTCTTTCGTTTCGTAAGAAAACAATAAACGCACAATTGTTGTTGTTCCAATAGAACGACATAGATCGTAATTCATACAGAATAACATAAAATAGAGCATCTATTATTTCCTTATAAAACGAAAAATACTTTTGGGATATACATATCTAATATACTTTAGGATGTAAAGCGACGCTAATACGTTTGATTTTCTCACTTCAGGCAATGCAATGGCAGCAGTACCGGATACGAAGGTTGCGAGTACCTTTGTTGCGGCCGAGGACACGTGACGAAAACGGAAGAAGTTTTAGAGCGATGCGATTGCAAGTACATCAGCTGCTGTTACGTCAAATGCAAAACATGCAGAAAAGTTATGAAAACGTACGAGTGCAAATGAATGCACGGATTCGTAGAAATCTCGAATCGAAGCCTGATCAAGCTCAAGTGGCAAGAATTCATGTAAACTGTTCACAGGCGACTCTGTAAACGACAAACTTGTCCATTGCGTTTAAAAACACGAAACTTACGCGGTGTGATTAATCGTCGCGATAATTCGGAACGCTCGGAGGATGTCGCGATTGGAAGCGCATATTTGTAGTTATTTTTAGAGGTCGTTGTGTAATTATATCGAAAAATGTGGAAAATGTACGATTCAGGCTGGTGATGGTCGATTACTCGAACGAATCGTCATTGACGAAAACGTTGGATTAGAAAGTACTTAATGTTAAAAGGAAACTCGATGAAACTCTTATTTATCTCGTCTACTATTTATTGAAATTTATGTGTTTGATACGCTGCGAGTATAGTACACCAGTGTTGTTAGTCAACATTTTCCAAAATATTGAGATACGACGAATGATACGAGGAAAGATTAGACATTAATAACATCGATGAAAAACTGATATTGGTACACAGGCACAAAACCAGACAACACCGTTAGCAGCATGTTAGACATAAGCGTGGTTAGTCGCAATGTAAATAATTCGCTGAATTCGACGTAGTTTGTATTGAAAATTATATTCTACAATAAATATCACTTGACACGGAGAAGCAGATTTTATTCACCTCTGTTGATCGTTACACGTTTTGTTGGATTACGATCTGCACGATACGTTGCATCGCATGCAATCGATATAGTTATAAAATATATTTCTCATAGAAAATGTTATAAATTACGATCAAAGTATAACGTACAAAATTCCACGTAATTGTTCGAACGACTTCAAAAAGGAAATGAGAAATATCGCTTCCAATTCTCACGAATTTTCTATTAATTTGTAAATTTGGTAAGATTCGTATATCGCGCGTGTATTTCAAACGTATAGCAACTTAATGTAATTCAGTCCTCTATTAGAAGAACATGGAAACTGTCAGAGAAGAATTTCAAGAGCTGAGAATGAAAAATTAGAAATATAATACTTGACTTTTAAAATTAATAATGTTTATCAGTTGTTATGGCAGAAGCAAAGTGTAAAAGATGTTTGAATAATTATGAGCGATATTGTAAATGTATAATTATGTAAAATGATCGAAAATACGTCATAGGAAATTTAAATTGTGTATCTTTAAAGTATATAACATTGTTGACTATAATGAAAATTCTGCAAAAATGACGAATTATTGTATAAGAATATTCAATAGTTTGTTTTGCAGTCTGTGATTTTCATTTCTGGGGACTTTGAACTTTCATTTGAATTCGTTTCTTCATCGACGATATTTAAATCTTTTATGAAAACACACCAGTTTATACCAGCACCACAGTCCGGTTCTTTTTCCGATGCCCACCAAAGTGCAGTCTGAAACATTCATGAATAATAGCTTAGGTAACTAATAAATTTCTGTCGTTCTATATGAGAAGAAGGAAAAAAGCAAAGCACGTGGGAAAACCCGCTTTAATTATGGGAATAACTGTTGTTATTTTCACGTGTTATCTTCTTTCTAAACATAAACATTTTTCTGGATGAATTTTCAAGTTTAGAAAGAGATAATAATCTAATCTAAAAGATTAATGCAAAGAGAATCTTGTTTCAGGTCACAGATAGAGCAACTCGTGAAAGTTGTGCATACTTCCTGCAGAAAATTTGTATGGCTATATTGGCTGCAGCGCAGGATATATTTCAAGGGAAACATATTGGAAATAATTATTGAAATAGGTTTGTTTAAATGAAATAATATTTAGTTCATCTATATATATGAAAAATGTTTATATAAAATATAGTAATGAATTTGAAATGAATATTTAAGATGAATTACAAATAATTATTTGAAATAGTATTTCATGTGCCTAAAAGTGCATGAATATTATTTTGCATCTCTAAACAATGTACAGTTCAACTTGGCTATTACATATTGCATTATTACCAGGTAATATCGTTCGTCAAATTTGCAGAAGAAAATGTGCACGAAACGATAACGATAAAAAGATACCTTGACGTTTATCGGCGGCGCGGGTGGAGGAGGATCCACTTTAACGTTGATAAATTTTAGAACGTCGTTATAGTCCAGTTGTTCCTCTTTGTTCTTATGAATGCTATATTATTATTGGTAAGTAGTATTATTGTGTACAGTTATATATATATATATAGTTCCAATTTATCGAATCTTTAAAATTGTGGAAAATCGGTGTACTTGTCACACTAATGCCTCTTTAGATTCAAAATGTTAGTATAGTTGCTTGAAATGTACATAAAATACATAAAGACGTACGAAGATACGTAAAGATTCGTAGTACGTAATACGAGCATACTCGTCGAGCACCAACTAATGACAAAATCCGCATTCCTTAGTTGCGAAACCATCGAACAAGTCGTATTTAATACAGTTTTATCCAATTTCCCGCAATTTTTAAAATCTAGACTCGCTTGGTTTTTGCAGCAAGATCTCCACTTATATACGTACTGATCAAGCATGGAATTTAAAAGTTCCACGTCGACTGGAATTCTGGCAGCACGGAGCGTAGTATACAACGTATCGCGTGGCAAGAACCCTGTTCTTCCTCTGTCCCAATGATGTAGATCCTCCTCCAAACGATCGAGATCGTTCCACAAAGTTCGCAAAAGTTCCATATGCATTAACTGTCTGTTAAACGTCTAATTGTTATTCTTACTATGTCGAATCGATCTTACGTCGGTGTTTCTACCAACGACGATTGCTTACCTTATGTATTCTCTACTGTGAAACTCTTTTTTCTCGTGAGACGAATAGTGTCGAGCGACCGTGATTATTTCGTGCTCTGTTATTTTTCCTTCCATATACTTGCCCAAGATCTCCCTGAATTTTCATGAAATTATTGTAATAGTACAGTATAGATAGTATAGTATTTGGTGGTGTAACAAAACTGCTATATAATACATTTTTATTTAAAAAGATTAGTAGGGCGTTAGATCGTAGCTTATAAGACGTCTATTTGAGGGCTTGCAAGGAC